>NC_042304.1:635000-682500 GCF_901000725.2 Takifugu rubripes | reverse complement strand
CAAATGAACTGGAGCCATATTTTGGTCTAGGATTAATTAATAACTTGGAGTGATAGAATGCTGCCACTCCCCCTCCTCGACCAGTAACACGAGGAATATGATAATTAAAATGGGTAGGAGGAGTAGATTCATTTAAGCTAACATACTCCTCCTCCTGAAGCCAGGTCTCAGTAAGACAAAATAAATCAATGTGATGATCCACTATCAGGTCTTGTACATGCGGCGAAACATCTCATCGCTGGCCAGATTGAGGAAGGGACTAAAGAATGCTATGGAGTCCGACATCGTTTTTTGCGTAGTTGCACACTGACTCCAAGAACTCTGCAGAACTCTGCAGAACTCTGCAGAACTCTGAGACTGTATCAAGAATGATGAATTAGATTAGATTAGATTAGATTCAACTTTATTGTTATTGCACATGTACAGGTACAGAGCAACAAAATGCAGTTTAGCGTCTAACCAGAAGTGCAAAAGAAGCAGCAAGTGAGGATAATAACTTAATAAATACAGTATGGCGGTTATTTTACAATTGTTTACCGGGTTGTGCTATAAACATATTTTACAGATGGTGTTTACATTAAATGCCTTGGACTATAAGTGCAGGAGCTATTTAGCTATTTACATAAGATAGAGGAGATGTGCAAATTATAAATTACGTGTATACAGATACAGATGATATACACGTAATTTATAATTTGAACATTGATGCTGCACTATGTCAATGAGCCTGACAATGTGGTTTCATCCTCAGCAGACTCTCCTGCTACCGCTTGTCTGGATTCTGGTTCCAGCACCGCCTACATTTCCATTTCATTTTGGAATTTACCTTTAACCCTTTTTACAAAAGTGTGTCAACATCTCGGACATGTCCTTTAGTTTCTGACGTGCTTCTGGCCCAATATGCTAGGCAGTCAAGAGCTGTGTGGCACTGGTTTGGAGATACTTTAACAAAGGTGGTGTAAGTGTGAAAACATACCGGAACAACTGTGGTGAGAGCTGTCTCATATTAAAGTGGTGACTCAATGAAGGGGCAGGCTTTGCCACCTCTGGCTGGATTAAACAGTGAATCACCTTGATGAGTTGCTGGATAGCCTCCGCATCTGAACTCACATTGGTTTTGGACATAAATGTCAGGAAATGTCTCATAAATGTGTGCTGCCACTGCACGATTTGCATTTTTGGATGCAGTCTTGGACCTGCTGCTGTAGAAAGCTGTCGCGTTTGCTAAGGAAGTTCCACTGATCCACAGACAGACTGCTAATGAGTGAGCAGCCTCATTTGTATTCCTGCGTGCACATTTGCCTGTAAGCTTTGTTACATCAGTCACACGCTCTTCGGTGAGCTGATGTTTGATTTGAATGAAGTAGATTCTGGAGATCTGCCTCACTTGTCCATAAATGTCAGCATTCACACAGATGAACAAATGTGTTTTCCATCATTCCTCGGCTCTGATCAAAAGAGCTTGTGTCTGTCTTTTTAGAAAATGCTGTGCAAACTGCACAGACTCTTATGCTGGCTCTTATGCATCCATTTTCAATGAGGTCCTTTATATTCCTAGTTTTTTTAACAGTTTCTGGTGCATCAGAAGGCTGATCAATCAATCAATCAATCAATCAATCAATCAATCAATCAATCAATCAACCAATCAATCTTTATTTATATAGTGTCTGTTACAATCAAAATTGTATCTAGGCGCTTTACAGAATCCCAGGGCCTGACCCCCAACAAGCAAGGAAAAACTCCCCTTGGAAGAAACCTTGAGCAGGACAAGGTTAATATAGGGGGACCCTCCTGCTGATGGCCAGCTGGGTAGAGAGAGAGAATATAGAACATAGAAATAAATTATATTAATTAAAATAAGCTGCCGGTAGAGTTGAGTTGAGTGGGTCAGCGGGGTCGGAGGTCAGTAGGTCAGCATACAGCTATGAAGGCGGCGATATCTGTAGATGAACGCAGAAGGGGTGGGGGGGGGGGGGGGGGGGGGGGGGGGGGGGAGCAGAAAAACCACACAAGAAATAACATCACTGGTCAACTTGGTGAGGAGGAGGGAGAGGAGAGGAGAGGAGAGGAGAGGAGAGGAGAGGAGAGGAGAGGAGAGGAGAGGAGAGGAGAGGAGAGGAGAGGAGAGGAGAGGAGAGGAGAGGAGAGAGGAAGCCATGACCCAGTAGGGTGACAGAGGCCTGTCAGGTGATTATGTTTCCGGACCCCGCCAGCCTCGGCCTATAGCAGCATAACTAAGATGTTAACCTCATAATTAGACGACCCCCTAAGTATGATCATTTGTCTGTCTATGATAATAACAGCAACTACAGGATTAGTGATAATAAGCTTTTTCAAAGATGTAAGTTTTAAATCTAATCTTAAAAGTAGAGATGGAGTCAGCCTCCCGTACCTGGACAGGGAGCTGGTTCCATAGCAGGGGGGCCAGGTAGCTAAATGCTCGCCCCCCCATTCTACCCCTAGAGACTCTGGGGACCACAAGTAGACCAGAATTCTGAGAGCGGAGCGGTCTACTGGCATGATAAGGTGCCACTAGCTCCTCCAGGTAGGATGGAGCTAGGCCTCTGAGAACCTTGTAGGTCAGAAGAAGAATTTTAAAAATTATTCTAAATTTAACAGGCAGCCAATGAAGAGATGCCAGTACAGGAGTTATGTGATCTCTTTTGTCAATACCTGTCAGAACTCTAGCTGTGGCATTTTGGATCACCTGGAGGCTTCTTAAAGAGTTGTTTGGACACCCTGATAATAAAGAATTACAATAGTCCAGCCTGGAAGTAACAAATGCATGGACTAACTTTTCAGCATCATGCCGCGTCAGTAGTTTCCTGATCTTTGCAATGTTTCTCAGGTGAAAAAAGCCACTTCTAGAGACTATTTTATTGTGGGAGTTAAAGGACAGGTTTTGATCAAAAGTTACTTGAAGATTCCTCACAGAGAGACTAGATGCTAAGGAGATACCATCTTGAGTGATCATGTGATCTAATCTATCCCTGAGAGGTTTAGGACCAAACACCATGACCTCGGTTTTTCCCGAGAAGGAAATTTGAAGACATCCAAGACTTTATGTCTTAAGGACAGGTCTGAAACTTCACTAACTGCTCTGTCTCCTCTGGTTTCATGGATAAATAAATCTGAGTGTCATCAGCATAACAATTAAAATTGATTCCTTGCTGCTAAATAATGTTTCCTAAGGGAAGCATGTACAAGGTGAAAAGGATTGGTCCAAGTACAGAACCTTGTGGAAATCCATGGCTAACCCTACTGTATGAAGAGGGAACGCAGTGGACATGAGCAAAATGGTATCTATCTGATAAATACGATCTGAACCAGTCTAGTGCTGTCCCTTTAATCCCAATCATATGTTCCAGTCTCCGGTGATGTGGATGGAAATTGAATAATATCTTAAATGCATTGGTTTTAGGCCATTTATACAGTGATATTGTTCTTTGACCACTCTGTCACTGGAGCAACTGTTTCCCTGCTGGAGGCTTCAAGAGAAACCTGGCCTGTAGGCCTGGAGGCAGCCTCACTTTCTTGGCCTACACTGGTTAGTCCCCTCTTGCTTCGCCACATTTTTTTTTCTACATGTTGTTTTCTCCCTCCTCGATTCATCCGGTTGTGTTGTTGGAATGCTCATTACCCATCATTCATTGAACTTTTCAGCTAAGCAGGTCAGCTGTGGTGGGAAAGTGCACTGATGACCGCTGATTTATTATGGGCTCTTGATGATGTGGTTGCTCTGCTCCAGAGCCACTCCCCCATTTGCCCATATGGCCTCTATGGCCAATATGTCTCTGTGGTAAGGTCAGACTATTTTTCCAGGTAGTTGAATAGAACTACCTGCCATAATCCTTTTAGATTGTTGCTGCTTTCTGCCCAGGAGGCTGTTGGACGGTGTCACTGGTCTCCATTTGTTTTTACTGGAGCTTTGTCCTGAGGGAAGGCAAGAGGTCATACACATATCCCATCCTGTTCTTCACAACGGCAGCACAGCAAGATCTTCAGTGTGTTGTTGAGGAATGGCCAGGTAGGCCTGTAGCTACAGAGGCCCCTCACCGTCCTGTTTGGGAAGCGCTGCCACAGCATTTTCAGCTACTGAGACCCTGTTCATAATGCACCCCCAAATCTGATTTCTGTCCTATGTGGATTATTGAAAATCTGATTTAATGTAGTGTGAAAATCACTAATCAGATTTTTCAGAACAGATAAAAATCTGATTTGCACACAGTGCAGATGCCCCTGCCCCTGCAATCTGGATTCGGCAAACCCTTTACACCACAGCAGCATCATCAAGGCAGAGAGGCTAATAACATGTGTGTCATAATTGGGATCATTGTCCTCCATTGTCGTGTCCACCTGATGCAGCTGAGAAGATCATAACCATGACTCGAAACCATGAGAAGAACCTGGAAAGTGAGCTGTTGCACGTCCATTGTCTTGCACATGCTTCCATTCTGATATACCGCCTCGCCACCCACATCACTAAAGATGGTCAAGACATGTGCAATACACAAGTGGCTCAGCTTAAAACTCACAAAAACTCTTGGTAGAGACAGGGGCCACGTGGAGATGGTTCCGCATTTCTTGTTATGAGCGCACGTCTTTCCTCCCCTGTCCTTTATGTTTGTTGTTGGTGGGTAACCCTAACCCTCCAGTCCATCCAGCGTCTGATGTCAGCCCTCTCTGCTTTCACCACAGTCGTTTTATAGATTTGAACATTCGATCAGAACACAGCAGCTGTCACAGCCCCATTCCCCCAGTTCCCCCCAGAAAATGCACCCCTGCGCCTTCTTCTCGACGTCTGTCCCCGGCAGAAAGGAATTATGATATTGGGAACTGAGAACTGTTGGCGGTGAAGCTGGCGTTGGAGGAATGGCACCACTGGTTGGAGGGGACTGAACTCCCGTCAGGCCAGGTGGTCCTTATTCTTTACCAGATTCAACTTTTCCCTCTCCTATCAGCTGGGCTCCCGCAACGTCAAGCCTGACGCTCTATCTCGCCAGTTCTTGGGAACTGAAGACACTGCCCTTAAACCGGACAACATTCTCCCAGCTCCCTGCCTGGTGGCTTCTCTCACCTGTGAGGTAGAGGAGCGGGTAAAGGCCGCCTTGGAGAGCCAGCCTGGTCCCAGCTCCTGTCCTCCTGACCGCCTGTTTGACCCGGGGGGTCTGAGGTCTGACGTCCTGCAATGGGCCCACGGCTCCCGGCTCACTTCTCACCCAGGTATTCAACGCACCAAAGAGGTCCTGCAGCGACGGTTCTGGTGGCCCACTTTAGAGGAGGACACAAGGGAGTTTGTCAAGGCCTGCCTGATCTGTAACCTGCACAAATCCTCCCACCAGGCCCCTGCCAGTTACCTGCAACCTCTGCCTGGTCCCATATTTCACTGGACTTTGTTACTGGTCTGCCACTGTCGGGCGGATTCACCACTATCCTGACAGTGGTAGACCGGTTCAGCAAGATGGCCCACTTTGTGCCTCTACCCAAGCTTCCATCGGCCAAGGAGACTGCTGAACTTGTTCTGCAACATATATTTCGGCTCCACGGCCTTCCTTCTGATGTAGTCTCCGATCGGGGTCCCCAGTTCACGTCCGTATTCTGGCGGGAGTTCTGCAGCCTCATCGGGGCCACCGTAAGCCTGCCCTCCGGGTTCCATCCCCAATCCAATGGCCAAGCGGAGAGGGTGAATCAGGAGATGGAGACGGCGCTTCGCTGCATGGCGTCCAGACACCCCTCCACTTGGTCCAAGCAGCTTCTGTGGGCAGAATATGCCCACAACATCCTAATCAGCTCCGCCACTGGACTTTCTCCCTTTCAGTGCGACTACGGCTTCCAGCCGCCGCTGTTCCCAGCCCTGGAGAAAGAAGCTTCCTGTCCATCCGTCAAGGCCTTTATCCAACGTTGCCGCCAGACCTGGACCCAGGCCAGGGCCGCTCTCCTACGGGCTGCTGATCGTTACTCGACGGCTGCCAACCGCCATCATTCCCAGGCTCCCAATTACCTGGTGGGCCAGAAGGTATGGCTCTCAACCCGAGACCTTCCCTTGAGGGTGGAATCCAAGAAGTTGGCCCCTAAGTTCATTGGGCAGTTTGTTATTGAAAAGGTGATCAACCCTGTGGCCGTCAGGCTCAAGCTGCCCCGGACCATGCGGATCCACCCAACCTTCCACGTCTCTAGGATCAAGCCGGTTCGTGAAAGTCCATTGATGCCTGCGTCTCAGCCGTCACCACCTCCACGGATTATTGATGGGGGTCCTGCCTTCACGGTTTGCTGCCTGCTGCGCTCCGGCTGCCGTGGAAGGGGTGTTCAGTATCTCGTAGACTGGGAGGGATACGGCCCAGAGGAGAGGTCATGGGTCCCGGCCCATCACATCCTGGATGCGCAGCTCATCCGCGAGTTGCATCGCTGTCACCCTGACCAGCCCTCCAGGATCCCCAGTGCTGGTGGGGGTGCCAATTTAGAGACTCTGTCCTCCCTGTCGTCCGAGGCATCCAGCGACGGGGACGAAGAGAAGGCTGAGACAGAGGTCTCAGAAGAATTTTATCCCTCCTCCAGGCCCCCCTCCACCCACCTGGCTCAGCTTGGACTTAGTGTTTGGGACGTCAGGGGCCGTCCCTTGAGAGGGGGGTTCTGTCACAGCCCCATTTCCCCAGTTCCCTCCTGTATTGTGCCACTAGAACATTGCAAATAAAGAACCAAGGTTTTCACTCTGGAATCCATTCGGCATTAAGACAAAAGCAACGAGAGAAAGGCAGGAAAGAGACCCGGAGACAAATCAGCATATTAAAATTATTTATTGTGCTCCAGAAGAGTAATTACTATTTAACCAGAAATAAAGACAAGTGACAAAAATTCTACATTACAAATGCCAGACCAGCTCCCACTGGCCCTGTTTTTACATGGCATTGAACATCAAATCCACCTTTAGCCTTCAGACTGCTAGCAAACAAACCTCTTTTGACAATTCAGAGGTTTTGGTTTTCAGATTTGAGGTTAGAAAATGGTACATTGCTTTACATTCATTTGCAGTGCTGAAGCCCTCAGAGTGTGATTTCTGGATTATTTGAAGTCTCAATCTCTATGGATCCCCTAAATTCTCTGCTGCACAGGCCTCCGTGCAGATGGGTGGTGACGTCGACAAAAGGTGTTTTGGCAAACGCGCTAACAAATAGCAGTTTGGAGGACATGAGATGAGCTTACTCTCTGCCAGTCTAGACCAGGTCCAAGCAGGGATAGTGGTGGAGGAATTAGTGTACAAGAGCAGAACATAACGGTGGACATAAAACAAAGGAATTTAATTAATTTAGAACAAAAATTCTTCAGTCTGTAAAGTTGCAGACTGTGACACCATTATGAAATATTCCCGCTCTAATGCTGGGATCATACATCAAACAGACTGATTTTCACACAAAAACCATCCCCAATGATCTACAACACCCCTACAGGCTTTCAGTTTTTTAGACTAGCTTGACATCCTAGCTTAATCCTTGTTCTCTCCACATGAGACACAGGATTGGGCCCATAATTGTTTTATTGTCCTTTTCTTTTTTGCACAAGTGCACAGACACAGGTGCGACTAAAAGGGCCCCTCCCATGACCTCTGAACTCGTGCAGGGTCAGGATCCGTCGTGAGTGGTGATGTGCTTGCAGTGCTGCCATTTTCCCCACCAACACAAGACTTTGTGTGTTTAATCCTTAATAAGTAATGGTGATTGAGGTACATCAGCTAGTTCACCTGTGTCATCGCATGTCTTTCCCTTGTCCAGATCCACCTCCTGTGCTGGATCGGCAATACTGAGTGATTTTTGTGCCAACGTTTCACAGCAGCCCATGCAACCCCTCAATCATCTTCCCCATGTCCTTCTGTATTTTATTCTTTTTACTTGAAAATAGAATCTCTCGTACTCACAGAACATTTTAACACCATTTCTTCAGAAATGCTACCTAGACAAGAGTGCAGGTTCCTTCTTTGAAGAAGGCAGGACTGGAGGGGACATTCTCAAGTCTGGGGCTCTGAAATTGGAGATCAAACAAATCAAAAGTCCAAGTGAAAGTCTCACTCAGGACAAGCCAGATGCTACAATGTAAACATGAACATGTAAAGAAAGAAAGTCACTCAGAAATTTGGCACAAAGGGAAAATGAGTCATCTGATGTAGTCTGAAAACTGTCTGTAGACCACCACTGATTCTGACTGAAACCTGCAGAAAGACAAAGTTTACAATGTTTTGGGAACATACAGTATAAAGTTAGAAGTACACTATAAAAGTGAAAAGATGGAATGCGATCCAATTCATGACTGAGCTTAACTGAGCAGGTCAAAGACATCAAAGTTGATCTGCTCAGTTAAGCTAACTCTGGGGACGCTTTTCCTTTTTTAATTTTGAAAGGCTTGAAAATTCAGACCTTTGGACATTTGTTGATTGATGGACTTCATTCAGACTGCAGACTTGACCACGGATCAATGTCGAGAACTACATACAAAAGCTGACCATTATCAGACTTTTACAACCTCCAAGTCTTCAGCTCAAAAAGGCTGATAAATCCCTGCTACACAAACAAGATGTTTAGCATCCACTAGACTTTTATTAGCTACTGTTAGCTCCTGTCTGTTAGCCCCTGGCCATTTGAAATAAAGCAGAATTTTATTTATTTCTTTAAAGACAAAGATTTTTTTTTATCTGTCATTGTAAAAATCTGACTAACCACAAAATATCAGTGTTGTTACACTCTAAAAACAGACTTAACTGGACTGTTGTTACCCATGCATGCCAGTGGTGGGGGGGGGGGGGGAGAAACAGGGAAAGCAAAGGAACATAAATGGTAATTAGGATCGTTAGACCCACCACAAGCTGCTGACTTGTCCAGGGTGTAACCTGCCTCCCCCAGCTTTGATAAACCCTCCAAAAGAAAATGGAGCTATGGATGGATGGATGGATGGATGGATGGACGGACGGACGGACAGACGGATGGATCTGACCCTGCTCATTTCCACAATAGTGGACGTAAAACTGCAAAGCAAAGTTTTTTCTTTGATCTCTGAGGCTGAAAGCAATCACAGTAGTTTTTCCAGGACTTAATATGGGTTTTAAGTTGCGTCAAAATGACCTGGAAATGAATTAATGTTCTAAAATGACTCTGCTGTTCTGTGAACAAGGATGAAAACTTGTTCACATGTATAACATGCTTATACCAACCAGGTCAAGATCATCTCCTGAACTTCTAATTTGTGCTTCATGATCAGAACAAATTACATAGAGAAACATCACTCCTGTCTATTAGCTTGTTGAAAGATTAGCAGCGGCGCTACACTGGGCCAGTATTGGGGCTGAATTTCATTAGTGACCCGTCCTGATCTCCAGGATCCTTTATTCAGTTCTCCGACCGTCTGTCCTAACGTTCAACTTCTTCTGCAGCAGGCCAACACCAGTTAGCACTGGCTGCCATGCACATGCTTGACAACAGCCGCTGATGTTGGTGAAATCTGTCAGCTGCTGACCAACACTCTGTCACCGAATCTACAGTTGCCATGTTCTTCTTATTTAGCAGTGGAGTGTGGGTCCACGAACATCATCCCCAGCTGTCAAGTAATTAGTGTCACCCAGCAACACTGGCTGCTATGTTTAATTAACTTGGGGGGCCGTTTCACCGGAGAGAGACTAATTCATGGAGGTGTGTCCCACTTTTTTAGAACTCTAGATAACGTGGCCCGCCGAGTGCATTGTCGGCGGATGTGGGACTTTTTAAGTGTGTGAATGATTTAGCCCCCAGGGCTGGTCAATCCTTTAGCTACCTGATAGACACTTTGATGATGCTACCAAACAGTGAATAATTCTCCCTGTCGCACATGACAGCAGTGAAACATGTGTCACGTTGAAGCGCACCAGTAATTTGCCCCTCAGAAACAAATTATTTAAAGGTGCGATGTTGCCAAATGCAGCAAGAAGGCACCGTTCCTGCTTATGTTTGGGGGTTGAGGGAACAGATACTCTCACAATGACTGGGTGAACTGACTTGCATGTTCATGACCTTCCGTCAGCAGCTTCCGCTGGACTCAGATAGCTGTCACCCCTGCAGAACTCTCATTGACACCTTTTCTGTGTATCGACTGTTATTGAGAAAATGACCTCAACCAGTGAGGATGATGTGTGAGAACAACCTTTGACTTTGATTCATCTCAGAGAAACAATCCACTGCAGATGATAAAATTAGTTTATTCAATTTAAATCTTATGGCAAAAAAGTGTGACACACGACGACCCTTTTGGCTCTATAGTGGCCCTCTGCTGCTGAGCGCTGCCAGAACCAGGAGGGGCAGCTTTGGACAACAAGGGCTCAACACAAGCACACCAGCAATACAAAGAACTTAGATGAGGATTTTAGCATAGCAACAGGCATACCTGCACCAGCATACAACTCTAACATGTGAGCGTGACAGGACTGGCAACCCCGCGGCAAGCGGGAGTGTTGCAGAGAGCCCAGGTTAGCGGCGGCAGGCGGCCCTGCAGGAGGTGCTCAGCTGGAATTATTGTAAACAGTCCGAACTGCCGGCTCATTGTTGAAAAGAGAAAAACAGGGGCACAAAGAAGAAGAAAAAGAGTGAGCAGGATCTTTTTAAAGTGGTGTAAACAGGGTCAAATATGGGTCTCATCTGCTCCTGGAGGGCTGCTCACCCTGCAGCAGAAAAGTTTAAAAATGTGGTCAAATACGAGGGGAAATTGGCTGGAATTGATCTTTTGACACGAGCTTTTACATCTGCCAGCTGTGCATTTTTACTTGGTTTGATCCGACTGTGCTTAGCATTTGACTGGTATTAGTTATGTAGCAGCGTGCTGAAAACAGCCTTTATCTCTTGTTAATTCTCTGTACCTCTGTGCCCCTCCAACAGGTTTATCATGAGGGAACTGAAAAATCAAGAGAATGGCTGATAGAGAAGCAGTGCAGATATGTAGCCTCTACATGTAAAGTGGTCCATTAGACTAAGCAGCGATGAACGCTGGTCTCAACTCAGGTGGAATGACTTTGATTGGTACACTCGTGTGATTTAACCACTATCAAAAGTTGTACAATACACAAAGTACAAAACTAGTCCGTTTATGCCCAGATCCACATCAGCTAAGCCCTCCACCTTCTGTCCCACAACCCCGGACTGCATCTCACATGATCCTGGGGGGGGTGAGGTGCATTTGAACTGTGATCCAGTCATGGGGAATCCATCTGAAATCACTCCCAATGCACAGAAAAGGGAAATGACTCTAAATAATGACATAATCAGCAGAGCAGCCATCAAGCAGATAAATTGTCATGCGCATCGTGCTAAAATATCCAGCTATCCTGTGTCCCCCAGCTTTCTGCCAGAAAGCCTGGCGGTGATGCCGATTCCCAGGGCTTCAGTCTTTCTGGCTGGTTTTGCAGTATTGAGATGCCTTCGCCCAAATTGGGAGGAGAGCTTCAAGAGCCTTGGTGCTTAGTGTACAGATCTAGATATGTAAATAGGTTCTATACAATAAAATCCTTCCTCATCCACAAAAATAAATGAAGAATAATCTGACTTTTTTCTTTTAAATGTTTCCTTTGTGCACGCAGGGTTTCCTTTTCCAGAAAGATGGAAATCCTGTTACATCCTGTTTACCCTTTCTGTTAGAAGTGAACACATGCCAGAATCAGGTCTGCAGCCGATGCCAGAAAAGAGACAAACGTATCTGAATCCCTCCCTTTTTCTCCAAATCCTCCACCGCGCTCGATGCTGACGAATGTCTGATGCTCCGTTCTTCTTTCAAAACATCTCTATAAGCAGTCATTTGTCAGCAGATGCCAAGGGCCATTTCTGCTGTGGGAAAAGGAAAAAAACTTTTTTGTTCTACTGGATTTTGCTGCATGACCAGGAAAAAAAATCAGATTTGCTCAGCTTGTAATGGTATTTTTTTTCTTCACTTCCATATTTGTACTCAAAATTCCTCCCGTGTTTGTGATACTAAAAAGTTGCTATATATTTTTATCCTGTGCTCCAACACCCTGGAAACGCCTCGACCAGGTTTTCTCCGGGACTGACGGGTGTGGTGAACACAGCATAATTCCATAGCAGTCTGGAAAATCCGGGCTGGCATTTATGCTCCCGACACTCCTGCATTTGTCTGGATTGGCTCAGGTCTCTGCTGCAGCTGCTGCAATATTAAGTTTTGCCCCATGAAGGGGGAGGGCTATACTCGGGTGGTGGAGTGTGAGTGTGGGTGGGGCAGGGTGTTGTTTTGCCCACTGCTGGGGAAGGTGTTGAAGGAGTGGAGCGAGCTGAGGCCGCTGATGGTGCTTGGGATCATGGTGATGGTGTTTGGTGTCATGAGAGGGATGTCGTCCGGCGAGCGCCTCATGGCTAGAGTGTAGTCTGGTGGGCAGGCAGTCCTCAGTACCATGTCGTGGGGGTGCAAGGGGTCGCTTCTGCAGTCGCGCTCCAGGTCTGAGTGCTGCTTCATCTGCAGGGACATGATCTCCTCCTCCTGAGTGTGAGCCAGGTCATTGGTGGTGTTCCGTTGGGGGCTGCAGCGCCTGTGGACATCGTGCCTCCGTTTGTCCTTCTTGTAGTAGAGAGCAGCAAAAGCCAGAATGTTGAGAAAGAGGAGGGAGGCGCCCACAGCGATGGTGACTGACAGCTCAGTGGAGTAGTCTCTTTGGTCCACCAGGTGCGGCTGGTTCTGTCTGTCCTGGGTCTCGGTGGGGAAGGGAGTTGGGTTTGGACGCTTGGTCACCAGGACTTTGGGCTTGGGAGTGCGGTTCGTAGCTTCTGGTGGAGGAACCTAGAGACCAGGAGAATATTGTCAGGCACAGTTCTGAAGGCAGATTAGAGTCATTTGAACTAAACATTGTGAGGCGATTACAGGCAGGTTTACAAATGCTAAAAACAGGGACATGAGAATTGTTCTGTCCTCTTCACAAATCCAGATGAGCAAGTGAGGCCCTTAAAAGGTGTTCACAACTGTTCATTACCTATCACTCAGAACATAGAACACCTCTGATGAACTAACCTCAAATCCACTCTCAGGCACTAAGCCAGCAGTGGAAATGGTGCGGTGGCATCACCTAATAAACACATGCTGGATCCATGCTTTTACCGCTCCAGTAGCTGGAATATTTTTACTGATAAATAAAAATACATCCTGGTTGCTTAAATAAATATAAGTGGTGATGTGATATAGCTACAAAACATGCTGCTTCACTTTATTGATGTGTTTGCCATGTAGGTATTGATCGCCGATCAAGTCTGATTTTCAGACTTTAGAAGTTTCTGTAGTTTCTGTAACGGTGACCTAATTCACATTAAGAATTATCCTGTCACAGAAAACAAGTAGTTCCATCAAAAATAAGAAGCACCGCACAAAAATGCTGGCTTTGTCGACATGAGACAACTCCTGAACTTGGTACCAACCAGTAATTGCTTGGCACCCACTCTTCAGAGAACCATTTTAGCATTTCTATTAATCGAGACATTTACGCTACTACACAAAAGTTAAATGACGAAGGCGGCTGAGATGGTCAGTACCAACCTTAGTTGTGGTCGGGATGAGTTGTGTAACCTCATTCAGGCTGTGCAGGTGAGGAACGAGCTCCAACCACAAGTTCACCTGAGGAGGAGAGAGAAAACAGGTGATCACACATGGTCCAGATGAAGGACATTTTAAGGTCAGTGCTGCTGAAATGACATGAGTCCAAACTACATTCGACAGAGATTTTCAAATTCCTCTGAAGAACTCACCTCTCCTCTGTCATTTTGTTTCTTCATTTAAAGTTTGTGTTTTACTGAATTTCATTTGTTTTAAGTGGGTGATTTACTTTTCCCTAACTTTTACTTTTTATCTTAGTTTGGTTCCTCTCCTGTTCACCGACTTTGGCCGGCTCGGGCTGTTTTAAAGAGTGTTTTAAATAAAGTTTGAGTTGAGAAACTGGTAGTTTAGGATGATGCCTGAATGCAGGGACAGACAGACAAGGGAGGGACAGACAAACTGTGAGAGGACAAAAGTGAAACAGCAGGAAACATCCACACCAGCAACTTCTGAAAGCAAATACTGAGGAAACAAATCGATACAGTAACATTAAACTAGATGCATTCAGTCAATATCACATTCAACACAATCTGTGCAGCACAAAAACACACTGGCACCGACTTCAATACTACAGAGCACGGCACAAACAAGGCAAACTCATATAGAACAAGAGAATATGGTTATTGACATGTGGCTCTACCTTGTTGGCACGGTAGTGCTCTTTCACCCGGGGCTTTAAGCCAATGTGCAGATAGAGCTGGTCCTTTTGGTTGTAACGTGTCCATGCAACCTCTTCAAAGCGATTCGGCTTGGTGTGGATAAACTTGGTGTCCTGCGGCACAGGCTGGTTTGGGTCCCTGGCAACAATGGAGCAGATTAATGAAAAGTTGAGTGCAAAAAGCATGCAGTGAGAGTAAATTAAAGCCAAATGACCTTTGATTTAAAAAAAACAACTCGTCATTAAGGTGACCAAACTGTGTCAGCGAGCCGCCAGTCAACCTTTGGCTGTTTCTCAGTACTGCCAATGTGTCAACAGACCCTCACGCTGCTACAACAATGCTGCTCCTGGTGAACACTTCCTCCAAGAGTGCTGAACAAACAGTGCAGAAGTAACATTTAAACCTAGATCTTTATTTATGTCTGAACATTAAATGTACAGAAAAGCTTTCATAAGACTCATTAACGTTTTTTTACCCTTCCATTCAGCCTCAACAGGTGAGTCATATACTTAGACTTGTTCACAACCTTTTCTCATTTTTCGTACTGTCATGTGAGATCTGGTACTAAACAGACTCAACAGAGCCCCAATCAGCCATGTGAGCTATGGAAGCCCATTCAGGACCCGCTGAGCGCCCCATTGTCTGAGAGCAGCATGTGCAGCCGGCCAGAATTCCTTGGGAACACTCTTAACCACACAAATTGTGGTATAAATCTCCCAGGTACCCGGCATTTCACGTCAATTTGGGATTATATATGTATATCATTAGTGCTCTTCCTGTCCCCTCAGGCCCATTGGGCAGCGCACAGGAGAAGCCATTGTCTTCCCGTTACACTTTTAGAAAAACAATTAGAGATGTATGCTGAAAGGCAAGATGGAAAGAGAGGACAGGAGAGGAGTGGGGGTGGGATTCGTGGTACTTCCAGAATATCATCGTACCCCGTCTTAGCAAAGTTTGTCCAGTAGGTCATGACCACAGCACTGAGCATCACATCATTCTTGGAAAAGTTGCAGGGGAACAGCTCTGTTGGCCCGATCATTGGTAAGCCAAACACATAGGGGATCTCATCTCCATGTGCTGCGTCTGCCCACGGTGGTACCTAACAAGCAGCAGACAAATTGAGTCAGATTAAAATTAATATCTACACATCAAGGAACAGATGCAGAACACTGACTTACTCACAAGGGACACGTCTAAACAGACAGACTTGTTTGAGTGGCAAAACAGGCAACAGACCAGACTTTTGGGTCTTAAGTCCCTGTAGATATACATAATAATTTTCCATCGCAAATATGAAAAATGGATGTTGGGATGAATGCTATAACTCTTTCATTTGCTGAATATTTAACATCAATAAGTCTGTTCAGAGAAAAATATTATAAGTCTTAGATTGATTCTGTTGTGACTCTATAATGCAAATATTATGTTCTCAGATACTTCTAAATATCTGTGAGCTACTTTAGCCAGAAAAGTTACGTAGGTACATTTTCACAGTATGAACATTTTTCTCTTTATTCCACACAAATACCTCATATATCTCAGTTTTTTAATCACACCTCACAAGGTGGCCTACTCAGAGAAAAAAGATCAGTTGATCAACCGATTGATTGGTTATCTGAAACCAAGAGTTTAGTTTTAAAATAATCAGAATCAGAATCAGATTTATTGCCGATCCCATGTTCTATAAAGAACTAATGCTCTGGAAGTATGTTGTCATCAAATCTAATGGATGAAACAGGATCAGATTAACTGGATTTAATGTGTGTTATTAACTTTACAGTAGTTATTTATTGGTGGGGTTTCTGGGACTAGAAAGTGAAGTCTGCTGATGTATCCATGTCAGATTATGACTGGATATTACAGTCTTAACCACCAGAGTTTGTTTAAAGAGTTTACTGAGTAGACCAGATTGTTGCAGGTAACCAGGGACCTACCTGTTCTGTCTGACAGTGGTGGTAAAATGCATAAAAATATGTTGGGGACCCAAAGCTTGAGTGCAGGTCTGCTGTGGCTACTGCTGGTGCCACCCACTGATGATCTGTAAAAAGTGCCAAAAGGGTCTTTCGGCGCGTCTCGGGGTTGTGTCTGTCAGCCCAGTCCGTGTACATGAATTTGATGGTCTCTCGGAGAATGTCTTTGCCCTCTGGATAGCCATAAAGGTCATCCACAAAGCTGGACACGGCGTAGTCAAAGTCATTGGCCTGAACACCATTTTCATTGTCCACAATCAGCTCCACAAACTTAAGACCCTCGCCCTGATTAACCCCAAGCATGATGTCATAGTTGAGGAACTCCCCTTTGAAGAGAAACATAGAATAGTGGTAAAATAGGCATTGATAAAAACAAATGGCTGTTCACTCTTTGATTTAGCCATTTCTGAGAGCAGAAAATAACCTTGCTGCACTAATCCTTACCTTGCTCCATAAGAATCTGAGGGTCATCAGGTATAACATCTCCGTCAATCACTGGCCCAAAGGCTATGTGGTAGCGAGCTGGCTGGATGTCTTGATCCACCAGCTCCTTGTAATGTTTCCTCTGAAGGCACAGCACCAGTTCAACTGTGTCCTCCAGGTTACAGCCCACCTTTCGGGCCAGCATTCGAGCATATTTTGCTGGTTGAAAACTGACAGCCCAGCTGGACAGAGCAGTGCCACTCTGGGCAATGGCCCTCTGGAAGAGGCCTGGTAAAGAAAAGAATGGGCAAGGTTGAAAAGAATAAGCCCAGGTAATATTTTTTCTTGACCTCTATATCCCTTTTGGGGTTACGGGGTGTGCTGGAGCCTATCCGAGCTACGTACAGGGGAAGGTACGTACAACCCCGAATGAGTCACCAGATCATTGCAAGACCCTTTGTGAGCATTTGTGGTACTGGTCAAATGTAAATATTAATCAAATTGACGAGGTATACTCCTGCAGCCTCCACCGTGGTCTCCACATTCTTGTTCGGCAGAAACGATTCTTGCTTGTTTGGGATACGACTGGCCAACACATATTAAACTTTAAACTTTTCTGACTTTTGGACATTTTCCCAGAGTGAAAGGAGGCTCATGGCAAACTCAACCAGCACAAACACGTGTGTAGCTTCAAGTCCCTTCCCCCTCTCACTATCACTGGAAATTCACCTCAAAACAAGTCTAAAATGCGAACGAAAGAATTTTGTGGAGCTTCAATGTGGCATAAAGACGAAGAAGACAGGGGATAACAACAGATCACAAAATGGAACAAAACACAAACAGTCATTTGTTTTTATTTAGGTGGTTAATTTTTCACACTGACAGAGGAGGCAAATCCAATAACACAGGTTCCGTGTGTGTTTATGTGTGAGTGTGTGTGTGAATGAACTTACTATTGCAGTACTATTACTAATAATAATATTAGTTTTAGTCATGGCCACCTTTTAAAATTCTGCCACACACTGTTTCCCTGGGTCCCCAGTTACAGTCATATTGAGAAAACCACCAGTGCTGCTCTGCTCTCTTCTGTTCTCTACAAGATAAGTGATCATTCATGTTGGGTCCAATGACTCCTCTCGTAGACACTCTGAATGGTCAGAACATTTTAAAGATCTAAACTTTTTCATCCTTCCATGGCCAATTCCCACCATGACTGGCAGAATGTTCTAGCAGGAGCCTCAACCTCCACACCTAATTACAGCCAACCTGCTCCAAGTTTCCTTCTGAAACTCCCCCTCCCCCTTCTCAAAGCCTCCACCAAACAGGCAGTTGGCCACATGCTTGCAGCTAATCTGCAACATGAAGTGCACCCTTCTGCACATGAACACGCATTACCTGTCTCCCCCCACTCACTCCTCCCAAAGATCCCCTGGACCTGGACTCACAAAGCAACATCCATTGAAAGGGGCCCTATTCAACACCTGCTCCACCAACAACAAAAGCCTCATTCTCAATGATGTTATAATGGACGATTACCTGGATTCTCTCTGTCTCACTGAAGCTGCTGGATTACTCCTCATTGAATCAAGTCCCCTCCTACAGGACACACCTATATAGACAAACCCTGTACTGTGGGCTGGGGAGGTGACACCCACCATTGCCATCCCTCATGTTGCCTCATTTGAACATCTCAGCTACAAAACCCTCTGATCCATCTCTGCTGGTCTCAGCCATCATTTATTGCCCCTCAGCCACATCCTTCCTTCCTCTGTGATCTTCTGACTTTTGACCCAGCTATCTGGTATCTCTTCTCCTCCTGGAGGGATTTTAATCTACATATTGAAAGGACGAACAATAAACCGGCCTCAGAATTTCTGGATCTGCTACAGTGTCTCAACTTCATCCAGTACACAGCTCCCATTCTGAACCTGTTCTGCTCCACCAGGCTCACAATTTGACAGCTATCCACCTGCGATCCGCATATGTCTGAACACCTGGCTATCTCTGAGGACACAGATATCCGTGGACCCACCACAAACCACAACCAGACCATAATTGATGTGAAGCCTGAGTAGCTCGTTCAGCCAGAAAACTGAAATTGTGTGATTCCACCTTTCACATGGCCCTGTCTGCTGATGCAGACAGGTATTTAAGCCCCTCCCATTTACCTGGTCACTCCTGATTGCTGCTCTGTGCTATTGTGCTGCTCTGTTACTGTGCTGCTCTGTGCTATTGTGCTGCTCTGTGCTCTTGTTCTGCTCTGTGCTATTGTGCCGCTCTGTGCTATTGTGCTCCTCTGTGCTATTGTGCTACTCTGTGCTATTGTGCTGCTCTGTTACTCTACTGCTCTGTGCTTCAGAGCTCAGTCCCACCGCCTCCCCAACATCCTCCTGAGGACTCTGTTTCTTGGATCCCTGTGGGGGCCCTGATTGTCATTCCTTGTCATGTCTAAACAGACAGTTATCAGGGGTGAAGACACCAGACCGAGCCTGATGCTAACCCTCCTTTTATCTTGCTAAAGTGATGCTCTGCTGATTTTACCAAGCATTGTGTGCAGTAAATGATTTGGTTTAATCCAGAATTGTCTGGCTGAACTTTGAGAAACCTTAACTCCAATTTACCCTCATCTCTCTCGGCCCCCTTTCCTGTCTGATGGCCCCACCGACCTGCGGTGCTAGAAGCTGCTAAGAAGACAATGCTTTCCTCCTGCTTGGGTCAGCTTGTCTCCACCAAAGCAAAAAACATCTATTTGACTCACTCTTCCCCTGGTTCACCCCCTGCAATAATACAAAGAAGCATTCAGTGCTGCTTGGTTCACCCACCACTCCTACCTCATCCACTCTGGCTCCAGTAACTCCACGACTCAGGTCTCCAGCATGAAGTCCTTCCTCAAGCTTAACAACACCTCCTCATTCACCAGTGAAAAGTACTAATGCTTCCTATCATTGTTCCAAACAAAATCTGTCATCTACAGAAACCTCAACACCTCCATTCTGCACCTGACCTACTTCTCTTCAGCATTCCCAGCACAGTTCGGGACCAGAATAAAAACCTCCACATGCAATTTGGATCCAATACCATCTAAACGTGATATCACAATGCCTCCCTCAGCTCTGGTTTTGTCCTTCAAACCCTAAAACTGTCTAGCAACACACCCATCATCATAAATTCTGCTCCCAGCCCTGACAACCCAAATAACTTCCACGCCATCTCTAATCTTCCCTTTCTGGAAAAAATCCTGCACTGTGCTGCTGCCTCACAACTCAGAACCCACCTCCCCTCCAGTAACCTGCTGGAATCCTTTCAATTTGGTTTTGTTCAAAGCGCAGCACTGAAACAGCTCTGCTAACAGTCCCTCTCCACAGACTCTGGACACCTCACCATCTTCATCCTGCTTGACCTTGCAGACACCTTTGACACCATCATCCACTCCATCGTGCTCTCCAGACTCGAATCCTCACTCCACATCACCGGCACAGCACTTTTCAGGCCCTCTCCTAGCTCACCAACAGATACCTGCAGCAGAACCCCCAGACTGCATTTATCCAGACTAGACTATTGCATTAGCATCACCGGTGGCCGACAATCAAAACTCCTTAGTAAACTTTAATACACTTACAGCGGCTCTTGAGACCGCATCACCCCTGTCCTCCAAAAGCCACCCTGGCCCCCCATCACTGTGCTGCTCTGTGCTTTAGAGCTCAGTCCCACCGCCTCCCCAACATCCTCCTGAGGCTTCTGTTTCTTGGATCCCTGTGGGGGCCCCGATCTTCATTCCCTGTCATGTCTAAACAGCAACCATACAGTTCAAAATCCTCCATAAAACCGCAAATAACCACACCCCCTGCCAGGGACGCGGCCTCTCGCCACCTACACAGACCAGGCACCAAACCTGGGCGGACAAAGTCTTCTCTGCTGCTGCCTCCTCCCTCTGGGACTCACCCCACAAACTCGTCCGTATTTGCACAACTCAGAACTCATTTTTAGGTTTTAAGGCCTCGTTTTCTGTGTTTTATTCTGGTTTGTTTAGGAAAAGTTTGGACAACTGGTGCTCAGGTAATAAACTGGTCACCAGACTGAAGACCAAATGATGAATATTTTGTTGCTGGAAATGGACAAATGGGTCTTCACTGTGGGTAAGAAGTGAATGTCAGCATGATAAAAAGTTCCTGCTTTAAGGAAGTGACAACAAACAGCCTGTCAACAATTTGATCCAATTTACAAACTGTTCATTAAATTGTATGAGCTTTACATGCTGTATGGTTCCTGAGGGAGAAAAGGATACATGACTTCCTGGGCTCATCCAGAGTCTGGTGAACAGTACCATTCTCAGAGAAGTAAGGGTTAGGGTTGTACCTTTGGTGGAGTTGCTCCAGCGGTTTCCCTCAGAATAATGTGACAGTGTCAGCAGGTTGACACAAGAAGCTCCAGCACCAGAACCAAACACGGTGATACGCAGCGGGTCTCCACCAAAGGATGCAATATTTTCACTGGTCCAGCGCAGAGCTTGGATCTGATCCAGCAGCCCATAATTCCCTTTGGCAGCCTGGTCTCCTGTACTGAGAAACCCTGCAGAGAGATGGAGAGGCCCATCAGTGGAGGGTTCTAAGAATGAAACCAGAGAAAGACCAAACAGTTCTCTGAAGAAGCAAAAAGAACAGTTTTTCTATGGAAAAATCATCAGAATGAAGAAGCAGGATGTTCTACAGTGGAGAACATTAGATTAAGAGAGGCTCCAGCACTGCTGAATGAAGAGGAGATGCTGGGATAGAGGGATTCATCAATGGTGGTAAACAGAAAGGCACACACACACACTTTTATGAAATGAAAAGTCAGCAAAGCAAAATGTGTTTTTTTTTCTATCAAACAACCATTAGTAGTAACACCCTGCTGTTATTACTGTTGTTATGACTATGACACCTGAACCCAAGAGTTTCCACAACACCCCCCCCCCCCCCCCCCCCCCCCTCTCGTTTCCATGGTCATCTGTATTCTGTATTCACCTTCACCTTCATAAGCTGTATACTGACCTACTGACCACTCATCCGACTCTACCGGCAGCTTATTTTAATTAATATAATGTCTCCTCTCCTCTCCTCTCCTCTCCTCTCCTCTCCTCTCCTCTCCTCTCCTCTCCTCTCCTCTCCTCTCCTCTCCTACCTATTCTATCCTCTACCTGTCCTCCCCCCTCTCCTCTCTTTCTACCCAGCCGGCCATCAGCAGGAGGGCCCCCCTATATGAGCCTGGTCCTGCTCAAGGTTTCTTCCTGTTAAAGGGCAGTTTTTTCTTGCCACTGTTGCTTGTTGGGGGTCAGGCCCTGGGATTTTGTAAAGTGCCTAGAAACAATTCTGGTTATAACAGACGCAGTATAAATAAAGATTGATTGATTGATTGATTGATTGCTTCTTTGATTAATTAATTGATTGATTGATTGATTGATTGATTGATTGATTGATTGATTGATTCCATTACCTGCCCCAGGTGCCTGTCTGCCTGTTTGCCTTACAACCTACCCATATATTACATACTGTAGGAAGATTTAACTAGCAATATACAGTATAATGTCTATGAATCAAAGTGCACAAAAATAATGTATCTAAAAATAAAAGTATAATTTTAATGTTGAAACCATTTTTAAACTCAAGATTCAAGATGTACTTTATGATGTATTATAAGTATTTACCTTTCCTTGGTATTTACCTTTACTTAGTTTCCGTTACTTTGACTTGATTCAAAACTATTCATTTTCTTTCTCCTGCTACAGTTGCTAATTTACTTTGAATGCAGTTGCTTTCATCCTTTTTCCTTTTCACTAGCCTGGTTATTTATTTGTGTACTTGTTGATCAGTGTCTAATCTGGTGGAAGAAATTGGAGCCATTTACAAGAGAGATTTAATTGATTCAATTTAACTGACTGGCTGGCAATAGCCAAAAGTCAGGCAGGAAGACTGATGAACAGTGGTATGCTAACACACACAAACACACACACACACACACACACACACACACACACACACACACACACAAACACACACACACACACACACAGATACACAAAACATGCTTCAGTTTACTTTAAGACAGATTTAAATTAGATTGAAATTGGTGCTTTAGTGTTTAAAACCAACACACACACACAGAGTGGCAGCACAGCTCTAATGCTGAGATGGTGTCAACATGCAGCCATCATTGAGACATGTGTAGAAGAATGCTTGATGTATAAACCACTAGGTATAACATAAAACCTATACTCGTACACACGTTAAAATGAGCCATGTAAGAATCCAGCACTTCAGACTCACACTAGCGACCAGAACATGCTGCTAACGTCCAGGATGATCCAGGTTTATGACACACAGACAGGAGTAAACAACGTAGGTGCTCTCGGCTCTCCTTAGATGCCACATTCACGGGGCTCTCTGGCGTTCACTTTGTGAGCAAAGCAAATTAGCAACAATCTAGCGAGTTAAAGACGCCTGAATAGAAAGCTAAGCTGATTAGAAATAGGGAAACGAAGTGAGTCGTTGCTGTGAGTGCTGCAGCGTGTCCAAGCCTTTAAAAGTCCATATGTGCTGAGCTTATCGGTGCCTGGGCTCCCACCAGGGCCGCCACGCCCCACCGTCCTGCCTGAGGACACATCACACGTGGCCACTTCCAGGTTCCATCTATGATCACTCAGAAGCTGATACAGCCTCTTGGCCTCCAAGCTCCTCTCAATGCCACTATCAGTGTGAACACTGATCCAGGAGCAGCTTTCATCCCTGCTATCTCTGAGCAGCCAGAGACGGAGCACCAACCCAAGAGAAAGATGGGATTTCTCTTTTTAATATTTCTTTCTGGACACATCTTGTTTCCAGTCATGGTCTGTATCCCATAATCCTCACATGCTTCTCGGTTTTACTGTCTATCCCTGGGACTCTGGACAGCACTGGAAATAACAGTGGATCAACTAAAGCACCAGAAGTGAAGGAGACAAACAAATGGATAAGCAAGGTGTCGGGTTGATCACTCGTTTGCTCTTACCCTTCTTCTCACCTTTGAACTGAGGTGATCAGCTCCTTTGT
The DNA here is from genome assembly GCF_901000725.2 of Takifugu rubripes. Taxonomy (NCBI): domain Eukaryota; kingdom Metazoa; phylum Chordata; class Actinopteri; order Tetraodontiformes; family Tetraodontidae; genus Takifugu; species Takifugu rubripes. The sequence goes on along the minus strand of NC_042304.1, from coordinate 658,791 downwards.
TAAAATCCTTTCACAATAATGGCACTATAGATTTTCTACCAGCTCTTACAGGAGTAGTGAAACAGTAAACAACCCTCATCATGAAATTTGTACAAACACTCCATTTTTTTCTGAAAGAGGGCATCTTTGATCTTGGTAATTGATTGAACTGGTGCTTGTTAGCATAGCATAACAGTCACTACCATACTGCTCACATCGGTGTAAAGGTTGCTAATATGCTAATGCTGAGCGTATGTTTGGGGCCTCACTTTTCCTGATAGATATCAACTAATGTTTCACCATTATGTAGCAAACACCACCACACACACAGCAATCTATCACTCCAAGTTATTAATTAATCTTAGACCAAAACATGGCTCCAGTTCATTTGAAAGCCTGACTCTTGGCATCACCCATCTGAACTGGAAGGCAGAAAAGCCACTTCTGTTTGTAGTTGTATATCGGCCCCCTGCTGGGCCACATTCAGAGTCCCTGTCTGAGTTCTCTGATTTCTTATCCGACTTGGTCCTTAGAACGGCCAAAGTCATTATCATTGGAGACTTTAATATCCATTTAGACGTTGTAAATGACAGCTTTAGAAATGGCTTCATTTCATTACTTGAGTCAGTTGGTTTCCTCCAGCAGATAAACCAACCAACTCATAGCTTCAACCACACCCGAGATCTAGTTCTGACTTATGGTGTTGAGGTAGAACATGTGTCAGTGTTCCCTCAGAACCCACTCCTGTCAGATCATTCTTTGATCATTTTCACATTTATGATTAAGGATTCTTCTATGCTCAGAACAAAGTCTTACTATAGCAGATGTCTTTCAGATGATGCTGTAGATAAATTTTAAGGAAGTGATCCCTGTGCTAATCCCAGGACCACCGTGTTTTTCCCCAGGGATAAATCATTATAATCTTAGCCCTGCTGAGGTTGACTCTGTTGCTGAAGGTGCAGCAACCTCACTGAAAATCACGCTTGATTCTGTTGCCCCCCTGAAAAAGAAAATAGTAAATCAGAGGAGGTGTGCCCCCTGGTATAATTCACATATCAGGACCCTCAAGCAGAAAGCGCGCAGATGAGAAAGGAAGTGGCATTTTTGTAAAATAGATAGCTATCATGTAGCCTGGAAAGACTGTCTAGTAATTTACAAAAAGGCCCTTCGCAAGGCTAGAACAGCTTATTTTTCTTCTTTAATTGAGGAAAATAAGAACAACCCCATCTTTCTTTTCAGCACCATGGCCAAATTAACTAAGAGTCACAGTGTTTTAGATCCACGTATCCCTTCTTCCCTTAGTGGTGAAGACTTCATGAGCTTCTTCACTGATAAAGTTCTAGCTATCAGAGAGAAAGCTAACCAGGCCATCCCAACAACTGGGCCATCACCAGATGTGCTGACTGTGGAAACATACAGGTTTTCCAATGAGCTCTTAAACTCCTTCAGCCCTATATATTTTTCTGAGGCGTCTTCGCTAATTCAGAAATCCAAGACCACCACGTGTCCTTTAGATCCCATCCCAACACACCGGTTGAAGGATGTTTTACCATTGATAGGCAGTTCTATCCTGGACCAGATCAATGGTTCTTTAGTGACAGGTGTGACGGCCCGCCCATGTGTTTTGTTTTGTTTACCCAGGGACTGGGTGGGTCGTCAGTGAGACTGGTTTCACCTGCGAGCTGGGAGGAGCCAGAGGGCATAAAAGGGGCGGTTCTCCTTTGTCTCTCTCTCTGGCTGGGCTGCTGCCACCATACTGCATGGCCGTCTCATCATTTTGGTTTGGGTTTCTCAATAAAATATTTAAATGATTTGATCTTTCTGTGTGCTGATTCCCTCTTTTTTGTTATAACTTTGAGCCAAGTTGTAACAAATGGGGGCTCGTCCGGGATTTTGAAAATCCTTGAAGAAATGGTTGTTAGGGTTTTTTTGGCAGTTGATATTTTCCAGCTTAAACATAACTGTTGGAGGGAGTTTAGCATACAGTGGTTGATGGTTGGGTTACCCAGTTAGAGAGGTTTAGTGCTTTGTCCACTTATGGTTTTAGAAGTTTTTGGCCTGGTGTGCTTCAGGGCAGGCACTAGGTGTTGGAGATTCCTTTCCCAGTAGGTCTAAGGTGGTCTGTGTGACTAGACCTGTTTGTTGTTTTAGTTTGTTATTTTGGTGCACTAGGACTGTCAAGGTGGGCTGCCAGCGTGCTGGTCGCTTAACCGAGTCACTGGGCTTTGTGTTTAATCTTCCCACCACCACTTTTGCATGAAGTCTAGGGGTTGAGTTAGCTAGTTAGCTCCCTGGTTAGGTAGGTAGCTAGGGGAAAGTTGCTCCACATGTGACTGCTGTGTGCACACCAGGTTGACTAGCTTGTTGTGCTGGTTTTTGAAGGTGCTTAATTGCCTTTACGCCGGGCACAACTGTTGTTGGTTAGCGTGCTAGACTTGGATTTTGGTTTGGTAAGTTTGTATGGTTTGAGAAATTCAGTGTACTAGCATTAGTGTTGTGGACATGGCTACAGTAGATGAGTTCTTGCGGAATCCAAATTGGGAGTTATTAAAGACTCTCAAGAAAGAACAACTGTTGCAGAGCATTTTGATGTGGAGTGCCCTAGGCCATCACATAGACACCATATTGTCTACTTTAAAGGCAAACCTGGTGCAGCAGAAGGTTTTGGCTCAAGTAGAGGAGTTGAGCTTTGACATCATGCCTCCAGTAGTGGGTAGGTCTCTGGAACCTCATAAACAGGTTTCTCAGGTTGAGGGGTTTGGAGCTTTAACTTTTGAGTATTACAGCATCAGCAGGCAGTGGAGAAGGAGGCACGGGCTAAAGAGTACGCTTTTGAACTTGAGAAGCTAAAGCTGAAGGTTCAGTTACGTGAGGCTGAATTGAAGCAGGAGCAACAGAGTTTAGAGCGTTACCGTCTTGACCTGATCAAAGATGGTAAACTTTCTGGTCCCTCTGAAGGTAGCTTGTCGGCACACATGTACCCCGGTCCTACAAGGTGGCAGTGATTAAGCCATTGCTTAAAACACCATCACTGGATCCTGATGTGTTAGCAAACTATCAGCTGATATCCAACCTTCCTTTTATCTCTAAAATTCTAAAGGTTGTGGTGACTCATTTACTGGGGCACCTGCAGAGAAACAGCCTGTTTGAGATGTTTCAGTCAGGCTTTAGAGCTCATCACAGCACAGAAACAGCACTTCTTAAAGTTGCTAATGATCTTCTCATAGCTTCAGATCATGGACTGATCTCTATGCTGGTTCTGCTGGATCTCCGTGCTGCTTTTGATACAGTTGATCACAGCATCCTGTTACATAGACTGGAACATGTGCTGGGGTTAAAGGGACAGCACTAGACTGGTTTAGATCATGTTTATCTGATAGATACCAGTTTGCTCATGTCCATGGTGTTCCCTCCTCATACAGTAGGGTTAGCCATGGAGTTCCTCAAGGTTCTGTACTTGGACCAATCCTCTTCACCTTGTACATGCTTCCCTTAGGGAACATTATTCGGCAGCATGGGATAAATTTTCATTGCTATGCTGATGACACTCGGCTTTATTTATCCATGAAACCAGAGGAGACAGAAGTTAGTAATGCTCCAGACCTGTCTTAAAGACATAAAGTCCTGGATGTCTTCAAATTTCCTCCTCCTTAACCCAGGAAAAAACTGAGGTCATGGTGTTTGGTCCTGAACCTCTCAGGGATAGATTAGATCACATGATCACTCGAGATGGTCTCTCCTTAGCATCTAGTCTCTCAGTGAGGAATCTAGGAGTAACTTTTGATCAAAATCTCTCCTTCAACACATTAAATTCATCTCTAGAAGTGCCTTTTTTCACCTGAGGAACATCACAAAGATTAGGAAGCTACTGACGCGGCATGATGCTGAAAAGTTAATTCATGCTTTTGTTACTTCCAGGCTGGACTATTGTAATTCTTTATCAGGGTGTCCAAACAACTCTTTAAGAAGCCTCCAGTTGATCCAAAATGCTGCAGCCAGAGTTCTGATAGGTATTGACAAAAGAGATCACATAACTCCTGTAATGGCGTCGCTTGGCTACCTGTTAAATTTAGAATAATTTTTAAAAGCCTTCTTTTGACCTACAAGGTCCTCAGAGGCCTCGCTCCATCCTACCTGGAGGAGCTAGTGATACCTTACCAGCCCAATAGACCGCTCCGCTCTCAGAATGCTGGTCTACTTGTGGTTCCCAGAGTTTCTAGGAGTAGAATGGGGGCCCGAGCATTTAGCTACCATGCCCCCCTGCTATGGAACTAGCTCCCTGTCCAGGTACGGGAGGCTGACTCCATTGCTACTTTTAGATCAGACTTAAAACCTACCTCTTTGAAAAAGCTTATTGTTACTAATTCTGTAGTTCCAGTTACTATTATAGACAGACAAATTATCATACTCGGGGTCGTCTAATCGTTAGGTCACATCTTAGCTATGCTGTTATAGGCCAAGGCTGCCGGGGTCCGGAAACATGGTCACCTGACAGGCTTCTGTCACCCCACTGGGTCATGGTTTCCTCTCCTCTCCTTTCCTCCTCCTCATCAAGCATAGGCCCTGGGATTCTGGAAAGCGCCTTGAAACAATTTTGACTGTATAAGACGCTATATAAATAAGGATTGATTTGATTTGATTTGCTGTGCACAAACGTGCAGCTGTTGCACATCTGCATGTTAGGCTGAGCTAACGTCGATCACTAGGGAAGTGTATACACACACACACACACACGCATCACGCATGCAGTATATCCAGGTGCTCAAACATAGATGTGTGCAGATGAATATAAGGCACATCTCTGCTCATAGATTCCGAGTCAACATGTGAACACACATATGAAGGAACTGACGTTGACACACACCATTGCACCACTTGGCAGCTGGGAGATTTTCCAAGTGTCACTGAAGCGGTTAAACATCTTCTAAGTCTAAAACCTTCCCTCCTCTCTGGTTTCTAGTGGGCTACAGCACAGCTCCTCCTGACTCTCAGGTCTCAGGGTTAATGAGGTTTGATTCCTGGCAATGCTGTGAAATCACTGCTGTCCAAGTTGTTGTGATTTTAACTATGAAACAAGACACCATGATTCCAGTTGAAATCATCTGACCTGAGAAGTGCTCTTGAAGGTGTGTGTGTGCGTCATAGCAGCTGCTCGTGTGTGAATGCTTAAGCAGCTTTCCTTTCTCAGCACAGAAATATTATTAGCATAGAGGCAGGCTGCAGCCCCGGAGAGCTGGGAAACACAGAGTGATAGAAGCCGACAGGAAGAAGAGTGTGGGAGTATATGACAAGGTGAGAAAGGGAAGGATGGGGGATGAAAAAGTGGCAGTCATAGAAAGGAAAGCCGTCACAGGAAGTGAGGTCAAAGACGGCTACAATCAAAGCTGCAATAAAATAAAGATGGAGCCACACAAAGAGAAGAAGGCGCTTGGCCCACTTTGACACCATAGAAGGTGTTAAAGCAGGAGGGAGGACGACACAGGCGGAACACCAAAAACAACCTTGAACCATCAGTTTTCCAAACAGACAGGAAGTGACACAGGTGGACCACATGACTGCAGCCTTTTGTAGCTTTTGTTTCAACAAATAGCCAAAGAAGACCCCTGGTGACAGGTGTTAAACAGGTGATTAGCCTCACCTGTCCATATTATCGTCATGGTTACTTGTGAGTGTGAATAAAGAATGATGTGGTGGATTAAAGTCATGAGTCAGACTCTGACTCAACACCAGCGATCATCATGCATTTCCATCAAGGGTGGTCTCTCAGCGGGCCACTCCAACGCCGTGGCTCTGAATTGAAATGCAGATGTTTATGTCTTTATATCCGAATTGCTTAGTGTTGGTGGAAACCCTCAGAGTCACTCCGCCATCTTTGCCCAGCTGACAACAGGAGCGATGCTGATTCAGCTTCTGTCAAGAAGTCACAACCAGAAACCAACTGGTGATTTGACACAACTGTGTGGAGAATCTGGTGGATTCACCTGCACCTCTGGGGCGGCCCTCCCCACCTCATGTGCACACACAATCTCCAGAGTCACACATGCACCTCAGAAGCCTTTTCCTCTGTATTCAGCACCTCGTTGTCCCATTCACCTTCTTGTGTTGGACGTGTTGAAAAAAAGGACACAAATAAGTGAAAGTTGTCCCCCATTGTCTTCTCCGTGCACCTGAGTCTACCCCCCACCCCACCTCTCTCCCCTCTGTGCGCTCGTCTGACAGTGCTGCACATATCTGCTTATCGATCTATTCCTCCTCATCACGCTACCGAGCTCCTTGGGATTTACTTCAGTATTTCACCTACTGCACACACACACACACACACACACACACACAGAATCATCCATGGGAAGGTGATTGAATGTGCACGTGCACAACATGAAAGCACAGCCAAACACAAATGCTTGATCATTTTTCAATTAAACTTCCTGCTCTCAGCCACTACCCATGGCGCACTGCGGGCTGCCGAGTAGCCTTTCATTTATTAACATGTGCCATCATTTCAAATGTGCCAGAGCTGCGTGTCATACCTGTACGTCACTGGTGGAGCGATAGTTACACATTTAATTGGTAAATAAATGTTTCCATTAAAATCAGTGAGTCAACCCTCTCTGCTGGGTTAATGAAGAGTTCCTTTTAAGGAAACTATCTTAGGTCGCCACTTGTGACCTGACTTCACTTAAATAACAGTGGTCACTGTTAAAACAGGACCTGTATCAATTCATATGCTTGCTTCTCTACAAGAACAATGTGTACTGATGCAGCTGCGTTAATACACAACGGGTGTTTGAGGGTCTCTCACATTCAGCAGTTCCAGCACCACACATGGCAGAGCCACGATGCTATCTGGGACCTGGACACACAGGGGTGTAGGCAGAAGGTGAGAGTCACAAGGGAGTCGGCCTTCAAGGAGGATGAGCACGGGTGGCTTCAAATGCTGAAGAACAACATTTGGTAGTGGGAAGAAGGTCTTCCTCATCCTCACAAGAACAGAGAAATATCTTCAAAATTGTTCGTGGAAGAATAAAAGACAGAAAGAATAGTTGTTTAAGTTGTGATGTATCAATAGTAGCTGGGAGGACAAACATGTCTGCCTCATGAACGCAAGAAGAAGCACAAGCGCTAAATCACAACAAGTCAAAGTGGCTTTGTTGAAATGCCTTCCTGGATGAAACAACTGCGCTGATTCATCTTGATTCTTCTGAGACCTCTGTTGGCGATAGCACCCGTGTCCACCAAAAACCCGAACACTAGACGACAATTACAGATGTCCATGGAGAGTATGTGCACTCAAAACCAGACCCTTTGATCAGCACAAGATGTTTCGATGACTGACATCAAAGAGACTTCTTCATATATCAGACCCTGATGTTCAGTCTGTGAGGACCATTCAGCACCCGCACCCGCACACCAACACCAACACCAACATACACATCCAGACACAGACAAACACACTTGTGAAATAAGCAACAAGATGAGAATGTAAGTGAATGTACAGAGCCTGTCAGCTCTCACATAGCAACAACCAACAGCAGCTTCTTTCTTAAATGGTGATGAGCTCATCCAGCATCTGCTGCCACCAAAATGGCAGACCCAGTTCCATGTTTCCATAGCAATTTGGCTTGGCCTGTCTCATTGTGGCCTGTCAACAAAGCCTTCTTTTATTTATCCATCTTGTGCTTGACAGCTCTGTAAATAGACGTGCACGACCAAATGAACTATCAGGTGGATGTTTTAGGAAGATAAATCTGCTGCCGTCCAAATGAGTGCCGTGGATGAAACGTACCTGATTGTGCCTCGAGCATGCTTTAACAGCCACCCAAAGCAGGTTACTCCTCTCATTTTCATCACTCCTAATAAACGATCACCTAACAGTTCTTCCTCTCCAACAGCTACATGTGTGAATGTGTTGGCCATGTTGGTTAGCTGATAACGTTAGTGCTCATAACGCTGACTCTAATGAGTCTCATTTTTGGTTTGTGTTTGTTCTTTTTTTCCACTGGGATGCTAAAACTGAAATAGATTCTCTTTGAGACGTCAGTCCCATGTGCATGTGTGCATGTGGCCAGGGTGCACACAAGCACCGCCTGAGAAAGACAGAGCTGTGATGCCCTGCATGCAACTGTCAAAGAAAACCAAACTCAGAAGATGAGGAGTGTTGGGTCGCCTGTGCTTGCTGAGAAAGACAATCTGAGGCACACAGAGAAAGAGAGAGAGAGAGCGACAGATGAGGAGGAGGAGGAGGAGGATGACAGCAGCAACGTAGCCCTGGAAAGGCGGAAGGAGAAAATGGCCAAATGTGGAGGCACAAATGAGGGATGGAAGGACAGGTAAGGAGGGGGGAGGAGGCATCTTGGGGAATATGCTGTCAAACCTCTCCAGGAAAGTAAGCAGAAACACACAAAAATACACATTCAGACAACAGATTCTTCTAAATTGACACCCACTGATGTCTGCAGACAAACATCAGGGAGCAGAACTCCCATAAGGCTTCAGTTCAGCCCAGACATCATCTCTGAAGAAATGAAAGCAGAAATGATAAAAATCCGTGAAAATGATTGTCAAGCAGCATTTAACATCAAAACATATTCCCAGGGAATGTTTTGAAATGAGATGTTGCTTCCTATTTTGACAGACGACAACGTGCTAATATCAGTTTGGCTTGTTGTTGTTGCCACTTCAGAAAATAAGAATACATCTGCGACGTCACTCGCTGTCATATCTCATCTTGTTTGTTGTGCTGAGGGTCCTCAGAAGCTGCAGGACCCTCTGAGAGTTCGGGGCCTTTTCTGCCTGGAGCTGGTGGGTTCCGGGTCCAAAGAGGAGCATTTGGAAGGTTGTCTGTGAAGTCTCCTCATTCGCACATGTCACATGTGTGCGGTGTAGCTGATGGAGCAGCACAGAGAACATCGCCCAGACTGCTCCAGCATCTCCTCTCCTCTCCTCTCCTCTCCTCTCCTCTCCTCTCCTCTCCTCTCCTCTCCTCTCCTCTCCTCTCCTCTCCTCTCCTCTCCTCTCCTCTCTCTTTACCCAGCCGGCCAACAGCAGGAGGGTCCCCCTACATGAGCCTGGTCCTGCTCAAGGTTTCTTCCTGTTAAAGGGGAGTTTTTCCTTGCCACTGTTGCTTGTCTGGGGTTAGGCCCTGGGATTCTGGAAAGTGCCTTGAAACAATTTTGATTGTTCTCTGTTCTCTGACGACTCTGCTGCTGTTGGCCTCATCACTGATGGGGACGATACAGAGTACAGAGGACTTATTCAGGACTTTGTGGACTGGAGCCTGCGGAACAACCTCCAGATCAACGCTGGCAAAACCAAGGAGCTGGTGGTGGATTTCCGCAGGCGTAACCACCCCCCGCCTGCACCAGTGAACATCCTGGGAATGGATGTTGACATGGTGGAGTCGTACAAGTACCTGGGTGTTCACCTAAACAATAACCTGGACTGGACACACAACAGAGATGCCCTTGTCAAGAAGGGCAATAGCAGACTGTTCCTGCTCAGGGAGCTGAGGTCTTTTGGAGTGCAGGGACCACTCCTGAGGACTTCCTATGACTCTGTGGTGGGATCAGCCATCTTCTATGGGATTGTCTGCTGGTCCAGTAGCATCACGGACAGGGACAGGAAGAGGATGGACAGGCTGGTAAGGAGGGCCAGCTCTGTCCTGGGATGTCCCCTGGACTCGGTGGAGGTGGTGAGAAACGGGAGGATGATGGCTAAGCTGTCATCCATGTTGAACAACACGTCCCACCCCTACAGGACACCCTGACAGCACTGGGCAGCTCCTTCAGTGAGCGGCTGCTTCACCCTCGCTGTGTGAAGGAGAGGTATCGCAGATCTTTCCTGCCGGCTGCTGTCAGACTGCACAATAAACATAACGCCCGCTAACACAATCTGAATATTATATATTCTGATATGTATATTGTATTCACCCTCTGTACTATGTACAGGTATACAGGGGCCGAGTATCCATTTACCTGGATCATTGTAAATATACATCCTCTTTGTATATTCCAAATTCTATTCTATTCGATTTTATCTTATTTTTCTCTGCGTGCTCTTGCTGTTGTGGCACTGTAAATTTCCCCGTGTGGGACAATAAAGGACCTGAATCTGAATCTGAATCTGAATCTGAATAAGACGGTATATAAATAAAGATTGACTTGATTTGATTTGAACATGGACCCAATTAAACACAGGCGCTAAATGCAGGGCAGTCAGTCACGGTCTACCCTGCTCTCACAGACACCTCTAACAACTACAGCACCACAGGAAGGAGGACCTATTAGCTGTTGTAACCAAACTCTGAAATCCACCTTGGCAATGATTGTGGTTTATGATGGTGCCTCCTGCTTGAGCAACAGGTGCAGCACTGACAGCAAGGCCACTGGTTTCAGTCCCAACCCTCAGAAATAATCCAGCTTGAACTTCAGCTTGTATGAGGACCCAACTTCTACAGGTGGACCTGTTATATGTTGGATAAGCACCGCTGTCTGATTTCCACTATGGGATTTACTGTGGTCCTCAGTAGGTGGCTGATTTGGATCATAACTGGCTGCACTTTGTTTAAAGTGTGTAGAAGAGTAAACACACAGAGCAGATATCCAGCAGACACTCATATCGTATTATATTATCATAGACGCATGAGGCAGCAGATACACACACACACACACACACACACACACACACACACACACACACACACACACACAGCCAGACTCATGAGGACATGCTAAGCTGCAGTAGCGTGGTGTAGCTGGCTGTGCTTCCGAGCAGGAAGCACAGCCAGTACACTACTGCAGCTGTGTAGCAGGGCCAGCTTGTCTTGCTCCTGGCTAAAACCATCTGCTGGCTCCCACATGTGACCAACCAGCAGTCCAGCACCGTTCAGATGCTTCACTCCAGTCTGCCAGGAATCACACTGGTTTTGGGTCTCACCTCTAAGCACTTTTATCATCACAACTGATTGAAAAATATTACTTTTCATGTGTTTCCCTCATACTGGAACATTTAAAAGGTGAACTTTCATGAGGCTGCTTCCCTTACCCGTCTAAATTTAACAGCATTTGGATGAAGTCTCGCCTTTGCACCGAAACTCATATGATGGCATGTGAACTCCCAATTTCATTGTTGTCAGAAATAGATAGAATTGAAATAGAAGAAGAAATAGAATTGTCATTCTTCCAGGTTCTTGTGGGCATGTTTCTGGTTGACATCATAGTTCTGCTCGTGTGGCCCATTAAGCCGAGTCACTGGGGGTGGGACAACATTGGTCTCAAACCTCACAACACTGGAGCAAAGTCCAGGTGTAACAGGCCAGGGAGGGAAGCTGCAGGCCCAATAAAGTGTTCTAGCAGGAGTGACTGCAAAAGCTCTTTCCTGTTGAACATTTGGAGGAGAGGAGCTTCCCGAGGTCTCAGAGATGTCACAGATGATGGAAAGACTGTTTTTAGTAAATAAAGTCAGATAATATTGCATTTCTCTTGTGATTTTCAATGAATGCTGATCCCGATTGTTGATGTTCAGGATGGCAGGCTGAGCTCGGACCGTCATTCCTACTTCCAACTAGCAGCATGTCCACCCTGTAATAAACCCTACGCCTCATCCATTAAACTGGCAAAGCTAGCTAATGTTGAATATTTAAGACCTAATTCAGCATTCCTCATTTTATTCAGAAAAATTTCTATAACTTTGACCTTATTTGACCCATAAAAAGCGCTGGTTGCATATAAGTTATTTTTATACATGTATAAAATTAGACCTTTTTTGTCCGATGCTGAAATCCTATGACAGCTCAGATGGAGACATGTGCCATTTTAGGGCTTCTGGACAGGACGTGATTGCAAGAAAAGAGGAAAAATAACAATCAACCCTTGTTTTTGTGAAAACAGGTTACAGTTGCTGGTTCTCCAGCTATAACCTGCTAAAATCTTGCAGTGATGTCATGTCTTGGGGAAATCTGGGCCGAGGAGGACATTGGGTGCACCCATTAACCGTTACGGAAAAAGCAAGAGGAGTGAAGGGAACCTTGTCTGGACTTCAGCTGCGAAAACAGGCTCAGCCGCTGATGTGCTGCTCACAGGAGTGCCAGCAGGCCTCCTCCTCCTTTTTCTTTCATAATTCAATTTCTTTGAAAGTCAGCCAGCAGAATACAATCTTCACTTAATGATCTTACTGTTAGTGCAAGTCCAAACAGCTCTGGGTGCTGTTTATGGCTGACAACAGAGGCTCCAGCGTGGAGGCGCCGATTTCACGGGCTGGTTTAGATAAAGCATAATTGATCCTGGCTGCTAACCTGCAGGTTTCAGTAATGACGAGAGGATACAAACAGCAGGCAGCATGTTGAGCCGCACACGTCTGCCTTCTCCTCTCTGAACACTAAATACTCCCATGTTGACCTGAACAGCTGTCACCCCTCAGAGCTCTTGTTCATTTCCTGTATCCTGACAGACTTGCAACAGCACCTTCGGCTATTTTGACCCCCTACGGTTCCATCCAGGTTTCTATAGCCATTGTAAATAGTGAAACATACGTAGCGTTACATAATTACATCTCTGAGAAGGTTCACCTAAATGAATCCTTTATTCACTCAGTCACTCAGCCCTTCACTGCTTGTCTGTCTTCCTGACGGTCAGTATTCCTTCTTCCATTGATTCCTAATCATCTCAATTTATTACTTGAGGATGTGACGGCCCGCCCATGTGTTTTGTTTTGTTTACCCAGAGACTGGGTGGGTTGTCAGTGAGACTGGTTTCACCTGCGAGCTGGGAGGAGCCAGAGGACATAAAAGGGGCGGTTCTCCTGTGTCTCAGTCTCTGGCTGGGCTGCTGCCACCGCACCTCACGGCCGTCTCATCATTTTGGTTTGGGTTTCTCAATAAAATATTTAGATGATTTGATCGTTCTGTGTGCTGACTCCCTCTATTTGTTACAACTTTGAGCCAAGTCGTAACAAATGGGGGCTCGTCCGGGATTTTGAAAATCCCTGAAGAAATGGTTGTTTTTTTGGCAGTTGATGTTTGCCAGGTTAAACGTAAAAGTTGGAGGGAGTTTAGCATACAGTTGTGTTAAAGTTTGAGAGAGCGTTAGTGCTTTGTCCACTTATGGTTTAGAAGTTTTGGCCTGGTGTGCTTCAGGGCAGGCACTAGGTGTTGGAGACACCTTTCCCGGTAGGTCTAAGGTGGTCTGGGTGACTAGACCTGTTTGTTGTTTTAGTTTGTTATTTTGGTGCACTAGTGTGGTTAGAGCATTTGTCTCGGGGACACTTCCAGGACTGTCAAGGTGGGCTGCCAGCGTGCTGGTCGCTTAACCGAGTCACTGGGCTTTGTGTTTAATCTTCCCACCACAACTTTTGCATGAAGTCTAGGGGTTGAGTTAGCTAGTTAGCTCCCTGGTTAGGTAGGTAGCTAGGGGTAAGTTGCTCCACATGTGACTGCTGTGTGCACACCAGGTTGACTAGCTTGTTGTGTTGGTAGGTGAAGGTGCTTAATTCCCTTACGCCGGGCACAACTGTGGTTGGTTAGCGTGCTAGACTGGGGTTTGGTAAGTTTATACGGTAAGTTTATACGGTTTGAGTAATTCAGGGTACTAGCATTAGTGTTGTGGACATGGCTTCAGTAGATGAGTTCTTGCGGAATCCAAATTGGGAGTTATTAAAGACTCTCACGAAAGAACAACTGTTAAAAGTTGCAGAGCATTTTGATGTGGAGTGCCCTAGGCCCTCACGGAAAGACACGATATTGTCTACTTTAAAGGCAAACCTGGTGCAGCAGAAGGTTTTGCCTCCAGTAGTGGGTAGTTCTCTGGAACCTCATAAACAGGTTTCTCAGGTTGAGGGGTTCGGAGCTTTAACTTTTGAGCAGCAGAAGGAACTGCTAGTATTACAGCATCAGCAGGCAGTGGAGAAGGAGGCACGGGCTAAAGAGTACGCTTTCGAACTTGAGAAGCTAAAGTGGAAAGTTCAGTTACGTGAGGTTGAATTGAAGCAAGAGCAACAGAGTTTAGAGCGTTACCGTCTTGACCTGATCAAAGATGGTAAACTTTCTGGTCCCTCTGAAGGTAGCTTGTCGGCACAGAGTACTTATTTTGATGTCGCAAGTAACTTGAGACTGGTTCCAAAATTTTCTGAAGAAGATCTTGATACTTTTTTTTTGTTGTTTGAAAGGCTGGCCAAGGCAAGGAAGTGGTCTGACTCTGAACAGACATTGCTGCTGCAATGTGTTCTGACTGGAAAAGCTCAAGAAGCCTTTTCTGCGTTAAGTATGGCTGACAGTGAAAACTATAACTCTGTGAAGATTGCAGTTTTAAAGGCTTACGAGTTGGTGCCAGAAGCATATCGACAGAAATTTAGAACTTCTAGAAAACAACATGATAAAACATATGTGGAGTTTGTTAGGGAGTTAACTACTCTCTTTAATCGTTGGCGAATTGCATCTGCAGTAGAGACCTTTCCACAATTGTGTGAACTTCTTTTGTTAGAACAGTTCAAATTTACTCTTCCAGAGCGTATAGCTACATTTCTGGCGGAGCATAAGGTAAAGAGTGCATCAGAGGCTGCAGTTTTAGCAGATGAATATGCCTTGACTCACAAGATCCGGGGAAACTGGAGTCGTAGAGACATGCCTTCCAGTACTCAGAAAATGGATGGTTTGGAATTGGAAGTTGATTTGCCCAAGAGTGGTGGTAGTCATGAGAAGCAGTACCAGGGTAAAACTTGTAATTACTGTTTGGGACAAGGTCATTGGAAGAGGGAATGTCCAGTGTTGAAGTCTAACAGCAGGTTCTACCAGGGAATCCGTCCTGCAAAACCTGTGGCTTTGGCTGTGTCAGTTCGTGCTGCTGAAAAGGCTGGGGCAATAGCTGCTGTGAAACAGCATACTAACTCCATGGTGGTGGTTACCCCTGACCTACCTGTGGTTTCAGGGTTAGACGAGTCTGACTTTAGGTCAGTTGACCCAGGGTATCGTCCCTATGTCTCCCAAGGGTTTGTATCCTTAGTGGGAACTGGGAAACGGGTACCTGTTAACATTCTAAGGGATTCGGGTGCTTTGGACTCGTTTATTCTGGAGTCAGTGCTGCCATTTTCCTCGGACAGTGACACTGGCAGTTGTGTTAAGGTTAGGGGGATGGGTCTAAATGTTTTGACTGTTCCTTTACATAACTTATCTCTGTCTTCAAATCTAGTGCAGGGTGAGGTTTCACTTGGGGTGTGTTCAGAGCTGCCTATAGCAGGAATACATGTGATCTTGGGAAATGACTTGGCCAGGACTCATGTGCAGGGTGGTGCACGGCTTATCCCTGAAGGGGTTACTAGGTCTGATACTGTGGAGCCCTGTAGGGGGAAGCATACAGACTCAGCAGTTTATCCAGTGGGGGTAGTCACTCGAGCTCAGAGTCATTCTAGGTCTGGTTCTGAAACGGTGGGGAAAAAATTAGAAAAAGCAAACTTGGAAAAGTCCCAGAGGACAATGAAAGGGTTATTTGACCGTAGAGTAGAAAAGCGGTTCTTTAGCCCCGGTGACCAGGTGTTGGCACTTCTTCCTTTGGTGGGTTCTCCCTTTCAGGCAAAATTTGCAGGCCCTTATGCTGTTGTAAGGCAGATCTCGGATCAGAATTACATCATTGCAACGCCTGATCGTAGGAAGAAGTCACAGCTTTGCCATGTAAACCTGTTGAAACCTTATTACGCCCTTCCGTCTTTGTCTAATGGTACACTGGGGGAAAGAGCAGTGGCAGCCTCAGTGGGTAATCCTGACCCTATGTCTGTATTGGTAGGGGGTGAAAAGGAGGATGTGAAGGTTCCTGATGATAGCATCATGCAGGGCCGTCTTAGGAACTCTGTGTCTCTTAGGAAGTTACACAGGTTGTTGGATCATTTGTCTGATATGCTAATTGAACTGATACGTTCTTTCCCTTCCTTGTTCTCGGACACTCCCTCTTGTACTCACTTAAGCATGACATAGATGTAGGAGATGCTCAACCTATTCGGCAACGTTTTTTTTGCGTTTCACCGAAGAAACGTGAATAGCTTGAGTCAGAGGTAAAGTACATGTTAGAGCATGACATTGCAGTGCCCTCTAGTTCAAGTGGGCTTCACCATGTTTGCTGGTGGTTAAACCAGATCATACTTTTAGGCCATGTACTGATTTTCGCAAAGTGAACAAGATCACTAAACCTGACTCTTTTCCATTCTTTGCAGAATCCAAAATCAGCGACTCATGGTGTCTTTTCCTGCAGCCGTACAACTTAGACATCCGCCATATAAAGGGGGCAGAGAATGTCCTGGCAGATGCATTGTCTAGGGCACTGCCTAGTTAAAATTTTGTGTTCTGTTTGCCTTAATCCCTTGGTTTTTCCCTGTCACTCTTGCTCTGTTTAAGGGGTCAAAGTTGCTCAGTCAGGGGGAGCGGAAATGGGTTAAGCCGAGCACAGGAGTGGTGCCATTCTGGACCTTTTCCTTATGGGGGGGGGTGTGACGGCCCGCCCATGTGTTTTGTTTTGTTTACCCAGAGACTGGGTGGGTCGTCAGTGAGACTGGTTTCACCTGTGAGCTGGGAGGAGCCAGAGGACATAAAAGGGGCGGTTCTCCTGTGTCTCAGTCTCTGGCTGGGCTGCTGCCACCGCACCTCACGGCCGTCTCATCATTTTGGTTTGGGTTTCTCAATAAAATATTTAGATGATTTGATCGTTCTGTGTGCTGACTCCCTCTATTTGTTACAACTTTGAGCCAAGTCGTAACAAGGAGATTCCACAATAATAAATCCTGAAGAAAATGTTTTCTTTCACATAGATGACCAGTATGAACTGACTTTTGCACACTGAAAGGAAATACTCTGTTGGCTGACATGCATTATCAAAGCAGACAAGAACGATTTCTTTAAGAATCCTGCAGCAGAAACGGTTGCAGGAGATAAAGTGGAATCAAATGAAAGCACAGAGCCGACCACTTTCAGACCAAACCTCGTTTGAGATGTGGTGTGTCAGTGCACGCAGCTGTCTTCAGCTGAAAGGTTAATTGGGTGGCTGCTTTTGTCCCAGAGACGAGGACAACAGGACTTGTAATAGATGTGACATTCCTGCCTTCTGTCTCCAGGAGGGACTGAAGAATTTGGAGCGGTGGATGCGCAGGAGACACACAGATTGTGAAGGAGTTCCACTCCTTCACAATCCGTCTGGAAACTGCTGGGTTTGATTGATGCCACTAATAAACCTGATGCTTCAACTTTCCTTCTGCTGACAGTTGGAGTTGCCAGGATTAAAGCTGTTGTTACACAATTTATTGCATTTAACAAATATGTTATAAAGCCTTGTTTGTGTATATCTGTGTGTGTGGGGGGGGGCATGTTGGAGAAAGAGTGTGTGAAGTAGAAGCTGGTCTGTGCACGTGGGCTCAGTCACCGATGTGTACTGAATTGGAGAGCAGGCAGCTGTCCAGAACAAGTGATCAGTGTGTCAGTGGTTCTGGTTTTGGTTCTGGTTCTGGTTGAGCCAGTCTGTTCAAATCAGATGATTTGGAGATATTTGGTACTGTTTTTGTGCACTGTTGTCAGGCTAGTTAGCGTTAACTTGCTCTGTTTTCTCCGTGATCCGCCTGGTGACGCGGTAGTGTAACAGGAGCATCTTTGGAAAGAATATGTGAAATATGTTTTTGCCCAATTTGGCCTTGTTCCATGGCCATTTTTTTTGTAGTAATTTAGTGTAAATAAATGTTTTTTAGATGTATTTCTTAAGATGTTATGACCACTGCTGTTTCCTGCTGGACGAGCGGAAACATGACCTGTGCACTCCGTGGCCTTAAACTGACCCTGACGCTGAACACAACAAAAAGACAGATGGTTACATTTAGTGTGTTATTGCAGCATTTTTGGAATAAAATGATTATTTCTCTTATATGTGATTGAATTGGAATATTTTTCATCATGTTTTGTTTCCCAAACTTCTCATTTCACCCTCTTTTGATTATTTTAAAATAAAAGGCAATTCTGCTGCTGCGATCAGAGATCGCTCTGGTTGCTCCCCATTAAACTCTCATGTTACCTGATGTTTTATTACATCAGGGTTAGCATAGACACTTATTAACCATTTACAACCTATTATAAGCTATTGACAGGCCTCTGTCACCCCACTGGGAAATTGTCTCCTCTCCTCTCCTCTCCTCTCCTCTCCTCTCCTCTCTCTACCCAGCCGGCCATCCGCAGGAGGGTCCCCCTACATGAGCCTGGTCCTGCTCAAGGTTTCTTCCTGTTAAAGGGCAGTTTTTCCTTGCCACTGTTGCTTGTTAGGGGTTAGGCCCTGGGATTCTGTAAAGCACCTAGAAACAATTTTGATTGTAAAAGACGCTATATAAATAAAGATTGATTGATAGATTGATAGATTGATCAATTGATTGATTGATTGATTGATTGATAGGCATCTGTTGCTCATTTACACAAGTACTGTTCATAGCTGGTTTATAAAATAATTATTAACTGCATATAATTTAAACATCCGTCATTTATGAAGCCATTAAGTAATGGAAATAGCCATTAGTAACTTGTTGTGTACTCTCAAAATGATGATGATTTACTATATATTTAATATTATCTTAATATTATATATTTACTATTTCGAATAGCTTTAAAAATGTTTAGAAAAATTTTAAATGGTCTAACAAATGTTTTATTTTTCTTGTTTAAGTAATAATTGCCAAATATTTATGGGCCATTTTTTTTACTGTAAATTCACTACATAACAACAATAAAAAAAATGTCAATTAACTGTTTATAACTGATGGTTATTGGAATGTCTGTGTGAGATCCTGCTGCTAGCTACACAGGTCCTTGCTACGGTTATTCCTGCTTCCACTCATATGTAATAGCGATACTGAGCATGCTCAAGCACCAGCAGGTGGCCTTTAAATCTGGGCCCGAGCCTGAAACACCCATCCAGCCGGCCCACCACCCACATGAGGATTCTGGTGTCTGTGTCTGTGTCTGGATCACCAAAGAGAACGTCAAAGACGTTCAGCTTGTGTTTGTCATGAAAGGGCCAGTTTTGATCAACTGGGTGGATTTTCAGTATGACTAGACAACTTGGAAGGTGGGGAAAACCTGAGGAATCCAAACTAAGCTTTGTTGGAGTTCGTTAGAGAAGACCGCATAAGTCACGCTGTGAAGAAGAGGCATGTGAGTGCGTATGTGTGTGTGTGTGTGTGTGTGTGTGGACATGCACACACACACACCAGGGCCTGTGGCACTGAGTTGCCATGTGGGAGTCCTTCAATCTTGGTAACTGGAAACCAGGCAGGCTTTGGTGAGCCTCCATCTTCTCCTCTGACTGTTTTCCAGGGGCTGAAATCCTCAGGCTGATGTAAGTTTTGCTTAAAATGACTCATCACTTCTTCAAGTCTGCATGTAAAATAAAGAAGCTGACTTTGAGCTTGAGAGCTTTTGAGCTTGCTATAGCGGGCGGCACGGTGGTGTGGTGGTTAGCACTGTTGCCTCACAGCAAGAAGGCCCCGGGTTCGATTCCCGGTTGGGAATGAGGCTGGGGACTTTCTGTGTGGAGTTTGCATGTTCTCCCTGTGCCTGCGTGGGTTCTCTCCGGGTACTCCGGCTTCCTCCCACAGTCCAAAGACATGCATGATTGCGGATTAGGCTAATTCGAAACTCTAAATTGCCCGTAGGTGTGAGTGTGAGAGAGAATGGTTGTTTGTCTATATGTGTTAGCCCTGCGATTGACTGGCGTCCAGTCCAGGGTGTACCCTGCGTCCGCCCATTGTGCTGGGATAGGCCCCAGTCCCCCCGCGACCCTCAGTGGAGGAACAAGCGGTAGAAAGTGAGTGAGTGAGTGAGTGAGAGTGAACTGCTATAGTTCTTCATCATCACATCGACCTCATCTGATTCTGTTGTTCTTCCCTCTGATTTGAAGGAGTTAAAGTCATTAGTCCAACCAAGATGCTGTTGACCACAAACATCACCCACAGGAAACAGGAGGATGTGGAGGAGGAAGGATTTGGGAAGCAGGAAAACAAAGTACAGCCATCTCCTTCTGTAAGGATTGTAGCGGAGCAGATGGAGGGACGCTGCTATTGAACCCCTCAAACAGATGTTTGATGGTAGGCTAATGGAGCCTACCCTGGAACACCACAACCTGTTCTGTGAACAGGGAAATAGTGTAAAGCAGCTATTGATGAAAACAAGCAACTGGACCATTAGCTTGTTGTTGCATATGGTCTCTAATGAGGACAAGCTAACATATCCTATAGCCTAGCTCTGAACACTAAGGTAGACGCGATGTGCATGCGCATATGAAGCTGTGTGATTTAAAAACACATTCTGAAGAACGCGGCTGGTTTCTGTAGGCCTCCTCAGTCTCCTCATACCCACGGCCCATACCTCCTTTGGTTGCTCTGCTTTGCTGTCGATGAATGAACAGCTCATCATTCCACTCTCTTCTGTGGGGAATGAATAAAACAGCCCATTGCTCCTGCTTTGTGCTGTTTCTCTATTTCACTGTATGGTTTGATGTCATTATTCCTGTTTCTGTGCCTGTTGTGCTGCTCAACTACCTGGTTAAGAGAATGATAAATAATACATTTTAATGTAAACAATTTAAAGTAATCATCTTTTGCTTTTTATTTTCTTCAATGACATGGAATCAGCTCCTTTTTCTCTGCTACTTCTAAAACCACTAAAAGCTAAAGGAAGGGTGGTGAGCTGAGCCGAGGTGGTGAGTGGTACCAGAGGAACCATCGCTTCTGTCTTCCTGGGAACTCTTTGGCCAACAGCGTTGGAGGAATCCCGACGGGCCACTGACTCCATGTGTCCAGGCCGAGGTCAAAATTAGTTCTCGTTCTGCTGTTCTGTTCATCCACACGAATGGTCTGTGGGATAAAAGGACTCTGCCTTTCTTGTCTATCACGCCATGCAACGAGTCATCGTCACCAAAGGCGAGACACTTAGCCTCAGTTTGACTTCACAAAGAGCCACTGCTGAGCCATTAGAGAAGACGCTGTTTCTCCAGAGCTCACATCACACACACACACACACACACACACATACACACACACACACACACTTTTCCTTGTGTGAAGCTGTCTTGTTAAGGATATTTTCGTGTAAACACCATTTTGCCTGGCAAGCTATGGCCTTTGGGACTTGGTGGGTTTTTTCCTGAATGTAGCATATTTGTAGTTCAAGGAGCAGGAAAGAAAGGACTGGGAAAGAAAAAGAATAAAAAGGAAGAACGACACCTGAAGTAAAGGCTAAGACGAAAAGAGAGCAAAGTGCATAAGGAGTAGAAAGGAAAGGAGTTGGAGGAAGAGAAACAGGCATCCCAGATAAAGAGGCTTAATTGACTGTCACAGAGCCTTGTGGTTGTGCTGGAGCTACTAATAGTGACTAGAGGGAACCTTGGACACACAGAGAAGCTGGACTCTCCTCTAATTATTGCTGCTACCCTCCAGCTTCCACTCTAGCTTCCTTGCTGTCTGCCACACAGCATGAATTTAGCTTGTGTGTTCCGACTTCCTGTGTTTCACTGGCTGGAACCTGAGATGATGGACCTGAAAAAATCCGGAGAAAGGACTTGGGTACAATGAGGAGCTGTTTTGGTGGGGCTGTATTGAGTTCATTTCATCATACAGCTCAGATGGACAGTTTGAAAAGCACCACCAAAGGTCTGTTGAAAAGAGAGCAGACAAACCAGTTCAGAGCAGTGTCCTTGATGTCCACCTCAGACTCCGGACCGTCAATAAAATGACTCCATCAACATTGTCAAAGGCTGCACCCAGAAAAAAGAAAATTCAATTTGAGCTTTTGCTTCATCTGCCCACAACAAAAGCTCGTTGGCAGTGCTTCCTGCCGAGCTGACGTCTACAAGCTGTGTGGAAACAACTTTTTATCCGACTTTTGATCCATCGGAACTTCCTGAAATGAGCTTTGGTGCCTTTAGGTTTCTACTCCTGCATGTTTAAAGGGGCAATGATGTTATTACATGTTACATGTTAATGTTTGATACAATAGAGCAAGATTCCACCAAAACACCTCATGTCTAAACAAGCACGGCAACGTGCGCATCCTATTCTAGCGAAGAGCTGCACTATGGTGCTGCACACTGTCCAGGTCTGTTTTCATCAACTGCTCTTCCACAGTGCATCAATGGGATGGCCCTCAGCCGGAAACACCCGACACCCAGTGAATATTACTGTCCTCTACTTTAGGACATGGACTACATACTGCACCCTCGGACTTTGCTTTCAAATCATGTCCTGTTGCACAAGTTATGAATGAAACACATTGAACACTAAGTTCAACCATCACATTACTGTAATTATGCTGTCAGTTCCTTTCTAAGGTGCTGGAACATAAGGATCTCTGCAGAGATTGATTGTCCAGCTCTGTCCAGCCAACCTCCAGTGGGTGAGGGGACGCTCCGCCGGTCACAGCATGAGTCTATGACCTGAAATATTATTCTGGGATTAGAAGTCCAAACTAAGTGAGACTAATTGCTGCTGTGGCATCATTGACAGCAGACTGAAATACGTCATCTTCATCATCTGAATGTCTGATCACCTCTCTCTCTCACACGCACACACACACACACACACACACACACACACACACACACACACACATAAATATATATATACACATTGGTTTTAATTTTGACTCACCTTATGTCATAGACACTTAAATCAGGATGACAAAGGATGACAGAACAACATCCTTTGTTCTCATCTTTGACTAATTGTACTTCAGCAGCTCACCTTCATCATCCTCCTTCATGTCCCCTTGCTGTGAACTCTAATAGTCTATTGATTCTCTATCTGCTCACCAAGCAGTTTCTACTTTTACCTTTCGCTCATGATATTAGATGTCTATTAGCAGTACGAGCTGTGCAACAGCACCTTTTACACACACACACACACACACACACACACACACACACACACACACACGCTTTGAAGCTATTTTAACAGATTTGAGGGTCAGAGGGTAAAAGTGGTTATTTTCCACCTTGCTCACAGAAAAGTTGGCTAATGTCGTGAATCATCTGATCAGATTGTTTTTGGTTGCAAACAGAGAAATTTGGTGGTTCTTCTAAACCTGTTGGCCAAGTAGAATCGGTGCAGCTGTACCTCAGCAGCACCGTGGGCCCCAGAATGGAATTAGTTGTGACTTGTAGCAGCTGTGGCAGCATGGATGTGGCACAGTCACAGCTAAAGGACATCCTGCACTAGGCTCCAGCTCCCTGTCTGACCACCATGAAAGACAACTGGTTGAAGTTTTGAACAGAGGTTTTGAACTTTTCCTCCATTGGTGGACCAGTACGGTGGGGCCATTTCCCAGTTTAGCAGTTGTCACATCCAGTGGCTAAATAATGACACTAGTCACGCATTGCATGGCAACACGTCGCGCCTGTGAGGATGCAAAGTCCTGACTCACATGTCCCTTCAACACTCTTTTGTTCTCTATCACCATTCTAATGGAGAAAAGTTTTCCTATTAAATCTAATATGAGCAAATCTTTAAAAAGAATAGAACATTTTGGACAGTTTTGTGCCACTTCTGTCTGCAAACTGTTCTTCCTTTCATCCTTGGCTCATTTACGTTGAGTGCTGAATTTTCTATTACCTGCCTGACTTATCCACAGAAGATTAAAACCATATTTCCAGAACCATATTTTCAAAACAAGAAGCTCATTTAATACCATTAATGTTTCCCATATCTCAACATTCCACCAGAAACTTTAAAGAAATTCTCAATGTGATCTGATTTGAGCCACGCTACATCTCGAGATGATTTGGTTGCTACGCAAAACAGCAAAGAAATTCTGATG
>NC_042303.1:19413127-19418397 GCF_901000725.2 Takifugu rubripes | reverse complement strand
TCCCCCTCCCCTCCTCCCCTCCTCTCCCCTCCCCTCCTCCCCTCACCCCCCCCATTTGTAGCTGGCAGTAGTAACGGTGCTGCTCACCACGTAGAGTTGTTTCCATAGTAACGCCCACTCCTGCAGCGTTGACGTAACCTCGGTAACGACGGGATCTTCCACAGGTGTGACGGTCTCCTGTTTCCTGAGGAGGAGGAACAGGTGAGCAGCTGATCCCAGGTGTCACCAACTCTGGGATCACTGAGGCAGGTGGAGCCTGACGGACCCCTCAACCTCAGGATCAGGAGATCCAGGACGAGTGCAGCTTCCAGCCAGGATCCTGCAGCTTCCTGTTCTCACACACTTCCACCCTGGATCTTCTCATCTCTCCACTCTTCTTCTCATCTCTCCACTCTTCTTCTCATCTCTCCACTCTTCTTCTCTTCCTCCTCGTGGTTCTGATCAACCACCAACATTTGTTGAGCTTCATTCAGCTCAGATCAGAACGTCTTGAGTTTCTCTGATGTTCCACCAGAAGGTTCGGTTCCTTTTGCTGCTTCAACTGTTTCGTTAGCGACATGTAAGCTCGCTGAACCAGACACACACAGACACACACAGACACACACAGACACACACAGACACTTACAGACACTCACAGACACACACACAGACACTTACAGACACTCACAGACACACACACACACACAGACACTCACAGACACACACAGACACTCACAGACACACACAGACACACACAGACACACACAGACACTTACAGACACTCACAGACACACACACAGACACACACAGACACTCACAGACACACACAGACACTCACAGACACTCACAGACACACTCACACACACACACAGACACTCACACACACACACAGACACTCACAGACACACACAGACACACACACACACACACAGACACTCACACACACACAGACACTCACAGACACACACAGACACTCACACACACACACAGACACAGACACTCACACACACACAGACACACACAGACACTCACAGACACACACAGACACACACAGACACTCAAAGACACACACAGACACACACAGACACTCACAGACACTCACAGACACACACACACACACACTCACAGACACACACAGACACACACAGACACTCACAGACACACACAGACACTCACAGACACACTCACACACACACAGACACTCACACACACACACACAGACACTCACACACACACAGACACACAGAGACACTCACAGACACACACAGACACTCACACACACTCACAGACACTCACAGACACACACAGACACTCACAGACACTCACAGACACTCACAGACACACACAGACACTCACAGACACACACAGACACACACAGACACACACAGACACTCACAGACACACACAGACACTCACAGACACACACAGACACTCACAGACACACACAGACACACACAGACACTCACAGACACTCACAGACACTCACAGACACACACACACACACACTCACAGACACACACAGACACTCACAGACACACACAGACACTCACAGACACTCACAGACACTCACAGACACACACACACACACACTCACAGACACACACAGACACTCACAGACACATACAGACACTCATAGACACACACACAGACACACACAGACACTCACAGACACATACAGACACTCACAGACACACACACAGACACACACAGACACTCACAGACACATACAGACACTCACAGACACACACACAGACACACACACAGACACTCACAGACACTCACAGACACACACAGACACACAACTCTTCCTGCCCTGCAGGCCGGTGCAACAGGAAACGCTTCACTGACTCCCCCTAATTGAGGGATAATTAAACGCTGGCAGGCAAACGGAGACGTTCTCCGCTCGGATTAAAGGTTCATAAACAATGAAAGCTGCTCTAATCTTCATGCTAATTAATTAAAATATGGACTCTTGAGCTTGGAAGAAAGGAGCAGCTTCACTGGAGCTTCCAAAACATCTGATCCAAAGAGAAAATTCCATCTCATCACATTAGAGAGGAAAGAGAGGAAAGGTGGGAATCCTGGGAGGAGCCACACGCTTCACCTGTGCTGCTAAAGGAGAACGAGCCGTAACGGTGATCAGGGTCGGTGGACTCACCCTCGGTTAGTGACGACGGCTTTCTTCAAGTGAACGAAGGTGGCTGGAAAAACCCCCTGCAGAGACACGGAGACACAACAGAGACGTTCCTGCTGGAAACTGGACCCAACGGAGGGAAAACGGGTTCTGGAGCGCTGTCATTTAGGGTCAGGAGGAACTGAATAAGCAGGCCTCTGAAATATTTAACTGTGTGGTGTGTGTGTGTGATGAGTGTGTGGTGAGTGTGTGGTGTGTGTGTGAGGTGTGTGTGATGAGTGTGTGATGTGTGTGTGATGAGTGTGTGTGTGTGTGTGTGATGAGTGTGTGATGTGTGTGTGTGTGTGTGTGATGTGTGTGTGATGAGTGTGTGTGTGTGTGTGTGGTGTGTGATGTGTGTGTGATGAGTGTGTGGTGTGTGTGTGTGGTGTGTGTGATGAGTGTGTGTGGTGTGTGTGGTGTGTGATGTGTGTGTGATGAGTGTGTGATGAGTGTGTGTGATGTGTGTGTGGTGTGTGATGTGTGTGTGATGAGTGTGTGGTGTGTGTGTGTGGTGTGTGTGATGAGTGTGTGTGGTGTGTGTGGTGTGTGATGTGTGTGTGATGAGTGTGTGATGTGTGTGTGATGAGTGTGTGTGTGTGTGTGTGTGTGTCAGCAGCCTCTCATCATGTCTGTCACATCGTTTCTATTCACACACTCAGCAGCGTCTCCACCTGATTCAGGTGTGAATGTGTTTTAGAGGTGACGCACAGGAATACAGGCAGAGAGAGAGACAGGCAGAGAGACAGGCAGAGAGAGAGGCAGAGAGACAGAGAGACAGGCAGAGAGACAGGCAGAGAGACAGGCAGAGAGACAGGCAGAGAGAGAGACAGGCAGAGAGAGAGACAGGCAGAGAGACAGGCAGAGAGAGAGGCAGAGAGAGAGGCAGAGAGACAGGCAGAGAGACAGGCAGAGAGAGAGGCAGAGAGACAGGCAGAGAGACAGGCAGAGAGAGAGGCAGAGAGACAGGCAGAGAGACAGGCAGAGAGACAGAGAGACAGTCAGAGAGGCAGGCAGAGAGACAGAGAGACAGGCAGAGAGACAGGCAGAGAGGCAGGCAGAGAGACAGGCAGAGAGACAGAGAGACAGGCAGAGAGACAGGCAGAGAGGCAGGCAGAGAGACAGGCAGAGAGACAGAGAGACAGGCAGAGAGACAGGCAGAGAGGCAGGCAGAGAGACAGGCAGAGAGACAGAGAGACAGGCAGAGAGACAGGCAGAGAGACAGGCAGAGAGAGGCAGAGAGAGAGGCAGAGAGACAGGCAGAGAGACAGGCAGAGAGAGAGGCAGAGAGACAGGCAGAGAGACAGGCAGAGAGAGAGGCAGAGAGACAGGCAGAGAGACAGGCAGAGAGACAGAGAGACAGTCAGAGAGGCAGGCAGAGAGACAGGCAGAGAGACAGAGAGACAGGCAGAGAGACAGGCAGAGAGGCAGGCAGAGAGACAGAGAGACAGGCAGAGAGACAGGCAGAGAGAGAGGCAGAGAGGCAGAGAGACAGGCAGAGAGGCAGAGAGAGAGGCAGAGAGACAGGCAGAGAGGCAGGCAGAGAGGCAGAGAGACAGAGAGACAGGCAGAGAGGCAGGCAGAGAGGCAGGCAGAGAGACAGGCAGAGAGACAGGCAGGAATGAAGTGACAGACATGAATCTGTGGTTTAGTTCTATTTTGACAGCAGGGGTCAGAGGTCAGAGGTCTTGGCTCCGCCTCCAGGGAGGTTCTGTCTTCTGCTGAACCCAAAACTCAAGAGATGGAACCAGGTTTCCTCCCCCCACCAGGGGGCAGTCACGAGATTTATTTATGCATAATTCACTGTTAACAAAGGTTACGTCAAGAGCCTTTCAGAAGGCCCCTCACACACACACACACACGCACGCACACACACACACACACACACACACACACACACACACACACACACACACACACACACTCTTTTAGCCTGAGGTGTTCTGAATGCATTAGAATCTCAGAGCAAACCAGGCAAAGACAGCAACAAGGCGTGTGTGTGTGTGTGTGTGTCTGTGTGTGTGCGTGTGTGTGTGTGTGTGCGTGCGTGTGTGTGTCTGTGTGTGTGTGTGTGTGTTCCTAATTTAGCTGAGGTTCTGGCTGACTTCACAGGTCACCTTGTTGAAGGAAAACAGAAGAAGTGAACATAAACTCACACAGACACAAAAATAAGCAGTGACCAAGTGAATCGAGAGGAGCTGCAGGAAACTCTGACCACAAACACCCGTCACTTTAGGGCCAAATACAGGTTAGCGTAGCACCACCGTAGCACCACTGTAGCACCACCGTAGCACCACCGTAGCACCACGGTAGTACCACCGTAGCACCACCGTAGCACCACCGTAGCACCACCGTAGCACCGCCGTAGCACCGCCGTAGCACCGCCGTAGCACCACCATAGCACCACCGTAGTACCACGGTAGCACCACCGTAGTACCGCCGTAGCACCGCCGTAGCACCACCGTAGCACCACCGTAGCACCGCCGTAGCACCACTGTAGCACGGCCGTAGCACCACCGTAGTACCACGGTAGCACCACCGTAGTACCGCCGTAGCACCGCCGTAGCACCACTGTAGCACGGCCGTAGCACCACTGTAGCACCACCGTAGCACCACTGTAGCACGGCCGTAGCACCACCGTAGCACCACTGTAGCACCAGGAGAGGAGAGGAGAGGAGAGGAGAGGAGAGGAGAGTCTGACCTTCAGGTTGGGTTTCCGTGTGGAGAATCCTCGGTACCATCCTGGAAGGGAAGAGGAACATCAGCAACAGAGCAGAGAAGAAGATTCCTGAAACAAACTTCACATGAAGTCCCACCAGTGAGGGTGCTGACTGACCTCTGACCCCTGACCTCTGACCCCTGACCCCTGACCTCTACAGTTGGTCCGTGTGATCACGTACTTTGATGTTAAGCCATTAAAGCCACAGTAAAGCTGATAAACTTGGGCGGCTCCTTTTCTTCTGCTTCATAAAAACTCAGCCAGTTTATATGGAAATGGAGGTTTAATTAAGATTAAGATTAAGATTAAGATGAACTTTATTCATCCCCGTGGGGAAATTGAATTATAGTAGCAGCGTATGCAGAGTAAAGAGACAGAATAAATAAATACAGATAAGAT
>NC_042303.1:19400627-19408127 GCF_901000725.2 Takifugu rubripes | reverse complement strand
CTAGAGGAGCAGCTAGAGGAGCAGCTAGAGGAGCAGCTAGAGGAGCAGATAGAGGAGCAGCATAGAGGAGCAGCTAGAGGAGCAGATAGAGGAGCAGCATAGAGGAGCAGATAGAGGAGCAGCTAGAGGAGCAGATAGAAGAGCAGCATAGAGGAGCAGATAGAGGAGCAGCATAGAGGAGCAGATAGAGGAGCAGCATAGAGGAGCAGCTAGAGGAGCAGATAGAGGAGCAGCTAGAGGAGCAGCTAGAGGAGCAGATAGAGGAGCAGATAGAGGAGCAGCTAGAGGAGCAGCTAGAGGAGCAGATAGAGGAGCAGCTAGAGGAGCAGATAGAAGAGCAGCATAGAGGAGCAGATAGAGGAGCAGCTAGAGGAGCAGATAGAAGAGCAGCATAGAGGAGCAGATAGAGGAGCAGCATAGAGGAGCAGATAGAAGAGCAGCATAGAGGAGCAGATAGAGGAGCAGCTAGAGGAGCAGATAGAAGAGCAGCATAGAGGAGCAGATAGAGGAGCAGCATAGAGGAGCAGATAGAGGAGCAGATAGAGGAGCAGCTAGAGGAGCAGCTAGAGGAGCAGCTAGAGGAGCAGATAGAGGAGCAGCTAGAGGAGCAGATAGAAGAGCAGCATAGAGGAGCAGATAGAGGAGCAGCATAGAGGAGCAGATAGAGGAGCAGCATAGAGGAGCAGCTAGAGGAGCAGCATAGAGGAGCAGCATAGAGGAGCAGATAGAGGAGCAGCATAGAGGAGCAGATAGAGGAGCAGATAGAGGAGCAGATAGAGGAGCAGCATAGAGGAGCAGCTAGAGGAGCAGCTAGAGGAGCAGCTAGAGGAGCAGCATAGAGGAGCAGCATAGAGGAGCAGCTAGAGGAGCAGCTAGAGGAGCAGCTAGAGGAGCAGCATAGAGGAGCAGCATAGAGGAGCAGCTAGAGGAGCAGATAGAGGAGCAGATAGAGGAGCAGCATAGAGGAGCAGATAGAGGAGCAGCATAGAGGAGCAGATAGAGGAGCAGATAGAGGAGCAGATAGAGGAGCAGATAGAAGAGCAGCATAGAGGAGCAGATAGAGGAGCAGCATAGAGGAGCAGATAGAGGAGCAGCATAGAGGAGCAGCATAGAGGAGCAGATAGAGGAGCAGATAGAGGAGCAGATAGAGGAGCAGCATAGAGGAGCAGATAGAGGAGCAGCATAGAGGAGCAGCATAGAGGAGCAGATAGAGGAGCAGATAGAGGAGCAGATAGAAGAGCAGCATAGAGGAGCAGATAGAGGAGCAGCATAGAGGAGCAGCATAGAGGAGCAGATAGAGGAGCAGATAGAGGAGCAGCTAGAGGAGCAGCTAGAGGAGCAGATAGAGGAGCAGATAGAGGAGCAGATAGAGGAGCAGATAGAGGAGCAGCTAGAGGAGCAGCATAGAGGAGCAGATAGAGGAGCAGCTAGAGGAGCAGCTAGAGGAGCAGATAGAGGAGCAGATAGAGGAGCAGATAGAGGAGCAGCTAGAGGAGCAGCTAGAGGAGCAGCATAGAGGAGCAGATAGAGGAGCAGCTAGAGGAGCAGATAGAGGAGCAGATAGAGGAGCAGCATAGAGGAGCAGATAGAGGAGCAGCTAGAGGAGCAGATAGAGGAGCAGCATAGAGGAGCAGATAGAGGAGCAGCTCAGTAATTAGTGAGGAAATCAAGTGTAACTGAGCATCACAGGGTCCAGATGGGCCGAGACAGCAGCAGGAAGAGCTGGGTCATGATGAGAGGAGCTGTTAGACTGTGTGAGTCTGTGTGTGTGAGTGTGTGTGTGTGAGTGTGTGAGTGTGTGTGTGTGTGTGTGAGTGTGTGTGAGTGTGTGTGTGTGTGAGTCTGCGTGTGTGAGTGTGTTTATACTGACTGTTTTTTTCACTTGTGTCCATCAGATTTTGTGTAATCCAGATTAATCCTGATTAATGCTTCTGTTGTCCTCAGACACGCCCCCCCACGTATCACGCTAAAGTATCACGCTAAAGTATCACGCTAAAGTATCACGATAAAGTTTCACGATAAAGTTTCACGATAAAGATCAGGGAATATTTGGATTTTCAACTGTGTAAAGAAAAAGTTGAGCAGAGGGGTGGGGGGGCAAACAGAGGGGTGGGGGGGGCAGAGGAGTGGGGGGGCAGAGGGGTGTGGGGGGGCAGAGGAGTGGGGGGGCAGAGGGGGTGGGGGGCAGAGGTGTGGGGGGGCAGAGGAGTGGGGGGGGCAGAGGAGTGGGGGGGCAAACAGAGGGGGGTGGGGGGCAGAGGTGTGGGGGGGGGCAGAGGAATTTGGGGGGGCAGAGGAGTGTGGGGGGGCAGACAGAGGGGGGGGGGGGGGGGGCAAGAAGAAGAAGAACGATGAAGGTGGGAAGTGACAGAAAGGAGGAGGAGCAGGCGAGAGCCTCCAGACACTGTTAACGTGATTTAATCAGATCAACTTACTGACCTGGATAAACTGACTGGAACACACACACACTCACACACACACTCACACACACACACACACACGCACACACACACTCACACACACACACTCACACACACACACTCACACACACACACACACTCACACACACACACTCACACACACACACACACTCACACACACACACTCACACACACGCACACACACACACTCACACACACACTCACACACACACACGCACACACTCACACACACACACACACACGCACACACACTCACACACACACACACACACACACACACACACACACACACACGCACACACACACACTCACACACTCACACACACACACTCACACACACACACACACACACACTCACACACCCGCACACACACTCACACACCCACTTACACACAAACACACTCACACTCACACACACACACACACACACTCACACACACACACTCACTCACACACACACTCACACACACTCACTCACACACACTCACACACACACACACGCACACACACACACACACACACACACACACTCACACACACTCACACACACACACACACACAAACACACACCCACACACACTCACACACACACTCACTCACACACCCACACACACACACTCAAACACACACCCACTCACACACTCACACACACTCACACACACACTCACACCCACTCACACACTCACACACACACCCACTTACACACTCACACACACACCCACTCACACACGCACACTCACACACACACCCACTCACACACACACACTCACACACACACCACTGCACCCACATCAGTGTGTGTTTCATACATCCCAACTATTGACCACTAGTGGGCGCTCTAGTAACACATTTTAAGGCTCAAGTTCAAGCTGGTCAGAGGTCAGAGGTCATTAGGGCAAGAAGATGGGAGATGCATTATGTCTATAAAAGTCCCTACAAAGATAGAAGTCCCAGGATGTGTGTGTACTGTACAGTTGTACTGCATGTGTGATGTTAAACTGTGCACAGGTGCATCACGACACTGAAGATGCTTCATCTGAGTGAAGTGTGTCCTGATCAGGAGCATCACAGGTGCATCACAGGAGCATCACAGGAGCATCACAGGAGCATCACAGGTGCATCACAGGTGCATCACAGGAGCATCACAGGAGCGTCACAGGAGCATCACAGGAGCATCACAGGTGCATCACAGGAGCATCACAGGTGCATCACAGGAGCATCACAGGAGCATCACAGGAGCATCACAGGTGCATCACAGGAGCATCACAGGAGCATCACAGGTGCATCACAGGAGCATCACAGGAGCATCACAGGAGCATCACAGGAGCATCACAGGTGCATCACAGGAGCATCACAGGAGCATCACAGGTGCATCACAGGAGCATCACAGGAGCATCACAGGAGCATCACAGGAGCATCACAGGTGCATCACAGGAGCATCACAGGTGCATCACAGGAGCATCACAGGAGCATCACAGGAGCGTCACAGGTGCATCACAGGAGCATCACAGGAGCATCACAGGAGCATCACGACACAAATCAGACGTCCTGAAATGAAAACTGCACCAGCGGCATGATGGGAACAGCCCCGGTTACACTGGGGGGGGCGGGGCACGGAAACTGGTGGGGGGGGCACGGAACAGCCCTGGGGAAAACTGGGGGGGGGGGGGGCGGAAACTGGTGGGGGGCACGGAACAGCTCCGGGAAAACTGGGCCTTCCCGCCGCTTCCTGTCAGAACGGCGCCAGCAGCGGTTTGGACCCGAGGGCTCGTCCAACCTCAGCCGGACGTTAAACTCACCACAGAAGAAGAGACGATGACAGGCGTGATGCAGCTCATCTGCCAGCCAATGAGAGGAGAGCATCGCATGTAACTACACCGTTAGCGTTAGCACGCCGCCAGACAGAAACCGTCCCGACGGTCAACCATCATGGCCAAGAAGTCCCTGTTGCTATAGCAACCAACCCCACAGAAACAGGCTGTGATGCCAAAGAGCTATCACAACATAGAGCTAGCAACGATGATAGCAACGGCTATGTCAACAACTGTAGCAACAGCAGCAACAACTAGTGTAGCAACAGCAACTGTAGCAACAGCAACTGTAGCAGCAACAACTGTAGCAACAACAACTGTAGCAACAACTACTGTAGCAACAGCAACTGTAGCAACAACTATAGCAACAACTACTGTAGCAACAACAACTGTAGCAACAACAACTGTAGCAACAACTACTGTAGCAACAGCAACTGTAGCAACAACTATAGCAACAACTACTGTAGCAACAACAACTGTAGCAACAGCAACTGTAGCAACAGCAACTGTAGCAACAACTACTGTAGCAACAACAACTGTAGCAACAACAACTGTAGCAACAACTACTGTAGCAACAACAACTGTAGCAACAACTACTGTAGCAACAGCAACTGTAGCAACAACTACTGTAGCAACAACTACTGTAGCAACAACAACTGTAGCAACAACAACTGTAGCAACAGCAACTATAGCAACAACTACTGTAGCAACAGCAACTGTAGCAGCAACAACTGTAGCAACAACAACTGTAGCAACAACTACTGTAGCAACAGCAACTGTAGCAACAACTACTGTCGCAACAACTACTGTCGCAACAACAACTGTAGCAACAGCAACTGTAGCAACAGCAACTGTAGCAACAGCAACTGTAGCAACAACAACTGTAGCAACAGCAACTGTAGCAACAGCAACTGTAGCAACAACTACTGTAGCAACAACTACTGTAGCAACAGCAACTGTAGCAACAACTATAGCAACAACTACTGTAGCAACAACAACTGTAGCAACAGCAACTGTAGCAACAGCAACTGTAGCAACAACTACTGTAGCAACAACAACTGTAGCAACAACAACTGTAGCAACAGCAACTGTAGCAACAACTACTGTAGCAACAACAACTGTAGCAACAGCAACTGTAGCAACAACTACTGTAGCAACAACTACTGTAGCAACAGCAACTGTAGCAACAACAACTGTAGCAACAGCAACTGTAGCAACAACTACTGTAGCAACAACAACTGTAGCAACAACAACTGTAGCAACAGCAACTGTAGCAACAACTACTGTAGCAACAACAACTGTAGCAACAACTACTGTAGCAACAGCAACTGTAGCAACAACTACTGTAGCAACAGCAACTGTAGCAACAGCAACTGTAGCAACAACTACTGTAGCAACAGCAACTGTAGCAACAACTACTGTAGCAACAGCAACTGTAGCAACAGCAACTGTAGCAACAACAACTGTAGCAACAGCAACTGTAGCAACAGCAACTGTAGCAACAACTACTGTAGCAACAACAACTGTAGCAACAGCAACTGTAGCAACAACTACTGTAGCAACAGCAACTGTAGCAACAACTACTGTAGCAACAGCAACTGTAGCAACAGCAACTGTAGCAACAACTACTGTAGCAACAGCAACTGTAGCAACAACTACTGTAGCAACAGCAACTGTAGCAACAGCAACTGTAGCAACAACAACTGTAGCAACAGCAACTGTAGCAACAGCAACTGTAGCAACAACTACTGTAGCAACAACAACTGTAGCAACAGCAACTGTAGCAACAACTACTGTAGCAACAACTACTGTAGCAACAGCAACTGTAGCAACAACAACTGTAGCAACAGCAACTGTAGCAACAACTACTGTAGCAACAACAACTGTAGCAACAACAACTGTAGCAACAGCAACTGTAGCAACAACTACTGTAGCAACAACAACTGTAGCAACAACTACTGTAGCAACAGCAACTGTAGCAACAACTACTGTAGCAACAGCAACTGTAGCAACAGCAACTGTAGCAACAACTACTGTAGCAACAGCAACTGTAGCAACAACTACTGTAGCAACAGCAACTGTAGCAACAGCAACTGTAGCAACAACAACTGTAGCAACAGCAACTGTAGCAACAGCAACTGTAGCAACAACTACTGTAGCAACAACAACTGTAGCAACAGCAACTGTAGCAACAACTACTGTAGCAACAACTACTGTAGCAACAGCAACTGTAGCAACAACAACTGTAGCAACAGCAACTGTAGCAACAACTACTGTAGCAACAACAACTGTAGCAACAACAACTGTAGCAACAGCAACTGTAGCAACAACTACTGTAGCAACAACAACTGTAGCAACAACTACTGTAGCAACAGCAACTGTAGCAACAACTACTGTAGCAACAGCAGCAACAGCAACTGTAGCAACAACTACTGTAGCAACAGCAACTGTAGCAACAGCAACTGTAGCAACAGCAACTGTAGCAACAACTACTGTAGCAACAGCAACTGTAGCAACAGCAACGTCACTGGTTGCTTCCTGTATTAATGATGTAAAATGCTGGATGTTTTTTTATTATTTGTGAAAATGTGGTGACTATTGAAATAGCTCAAACACACACTCACACACACACTCACACACACACTCACACACACATGTGAAAGCTCAGAAGCGTCGCTCTGCTGCTTCTCCACTCGCTCCCAAACATGATGAGAGGAGGAGTAACGAGGTCAGAAGCACTTAACTGAATGAGGGATGAAGCTGAGCTCTGTCACACACACCCACACCCTCACACACACACCCTCACACACACACCCTCACACACACACCCTCACACACACACCCTCACACACACACCCTCACACACACCCACCCTCACACACACACACACACACCCACACACACCCACCCTCACACACACACCCTCACACACACACCCACCCTCACCCACCCTCACACACACACCCACCCTCACACCCACCCTCACACACACACCCACCCTCACACACACACCCACCCTCACACACACACCCTCACACACACCCACCCTCACACACACCCACCCTCACACCACACCCACCCTCACACACCCTCACACACACCCACCCTCACACACACACCCTCACACACACACCCACCCTCACACACACACCCTCACACACACACACCCTCACACACACCCACCCTCACACACACACCCACCCTCACACACACACCCTCACACACACCCACCCTCACACACACCCACC
>NC_042303.1:19375627-19398127 GCF_901000725.2 Takifugu rubripes | reverse complement strand
CTGCTTCATCATCGCTGCTTCATCATCGCTGCTTCATCATCGCTGCTTCATCATCGCTGCTTCATCATCGCTGCTTCGTCCCAACATCAGCAGCACGTTCAGGTTTAAAACAAACGGTTTGTGACAATAGCAAAGAACTACACTACCCACAATGCCCCTGTCCCAGAGACACCTGTGATGGACTTAGGGTTAGCTCCGCCCCCGAGCTGCTTCTGTTCTACCACAGCCATGATGAAGGTGGTGGTGATGATGATGAAGGTGATGAAGATGATGGTGATGGTGGTGATGATGAAGGTGATGATGATGATGGTGGTGATGGTGATGATGAAGGTGATGATGATGATGGTGGTGATGATGAAGGTGATGATGATGGTGGTGATGGTGAAGGTGGTGATGATGAAGGTGATGATGATGATGAAGGTGATGATGATGGTGGTGATGGTGAAGGTGGTGATGATGAAGGTGATGATGATGATGAAGGTGATGATGAAGGTGATGATGGTGATGGTGGTGATGATGAAGGTGATGATGATGATGGTGGTGATGGTGATGATGAAGGTGATGATGATGATGATGATGAAGGTGATGATGATGATGGTGATGAAGATGGTGGTGATGATGATGATGGTGATGAAGATGGTGGTGATGATGAAGGTGGTGATGATGATGATGATGATGAAGGTGATGATGATGATGGTGGTGATGGTGATGAAGATGGTGATGATGAAGGTGATGATGATGGTGGTGATGGTGATGAAGATGGTGGTGATGATGATGATGGTGGTGGTGGTGATGAAGGTGTGATGATGAAGGTGATGTTAATGATGATCATGATGATGGTGATGATGAAGGTGATGATGATGATGATGATGATGAAGGTCCAGGCTCAGAAGTCCAGTAAACTGGCTTCATGTTACTGTGATTCAACATGAAAAGACCAAGATGGAGCCTCAAGCAGAACTTTCCTCCATCCGGACCCAGATCAGCTGGAGCATCAGTCAAAATGTTCCCTCGCGATTTAAAGTGGTTCCGTTTAAAATGATAAAAGTTTGGACCAGAAGAATCAAGGTCGACTCACCAACTCCGATCTTCTCTTCCTCCGTCGGCGTCCACATGATGACCGCAGAAGGTCCGGGCTGAAGCCCCGGAGCAGCTCCGGAGCGGAGCGGAGCCGGGTGCAGTTTAACCGAGGAGCCGCTCACATCCTGCCCGCGACCTCCATCCCCGCCGGGAGGAGCGGACCCGCCGCCCGCGGAGGAAGCCTGGTGGAGCCGCAGGAATCCGCTCCGGGTCCCCGCAGGAATCCGCTCCGCGCAGCCGCCGCGTCGCCCGCGATGACTCCGCCGCAACCGACAAAGTTGTCGAGAGCTCCGTCCCGCGTCCGTGGGCGGGCGAGCGGGGGGAGTGTGCGTGTGCGCGTGGGGTCCAGCGCGCCACCTGATCTTTAAAGGCTATCAAGCGCACCAAGGTTACGTCATCTGCCATGTTCAGCGTCGTTGCGGCTCACTGACACGCGCGCGCGCCAGTTGCGCGGCTCTGTGTGTGTCTGTGCGCGCGCCAGTGCGTGTGCGTGTTTGGCTGTGCGGGATGCCGTCTTTCTCGACCACACGGTTCACTTTGGACACACGCGACCTGACATGATTCGCAGTGACGTCATCACCTAGCGACAACGTGAACCAACTCATTGGTCCTTTGGCGCCGCCGCGTGGGCAAAGTTGTTGCTGCACTGCGCGTCTGTCGGTAACTATGGTGATTTCAGCCGATACCGCAAACATTGAAGCAAAAGTCAATTTTAAATACCAAGATGGCCAATGTCAAAGCTAACGTTAGCTAGCCACAGTGAGCTAATCTAATCTAGCTAATGGATCAATGGGTTACAGTAAAAGATAAACAAATTACCTTGGTATATTTTAGGCACAGCCTTAAACTGTAAAGAAAAGGTAAATGCTAAGCTAAGTTGAACAACTTGACTTGTTTTCCTGTCAAAATCAAGTGTAATTTGACAGGTTACAAACGTCTGAAGGTTGAAAACCACGAAACACGTGTCAAATTTTTAACAAACTAGTTTTTAAAAGTGCGACCGAGTTCCAGAAAGAGTGAATAAATGCATTCGTTTGGAAAAAGATCTTTTTAATGAATAAAACTTGATTTCCTGAAACATTTTATTCACAAGTGAAAACTATAATCTGCTGTGAAACTGCAGATTTAAGGCTCTGAAAAAGTCTGAAACTTTAACTTATTAAACAATTTCCTTTTTACAGCAGCAGCAACACGGGAGGAAAACGTGTGCACGTGCACGCGCGCGTGTACGAAGGTCCAGGACAACACGACGGAGAAGTCACATGTCACAAATCTGAATTCAAAGTCAAAATTCGGAAAAATATAAAAGAAAATCTCACAATAAAATAAAAACATTTCAAAAGGAGAAAATAAACAGATGTCGTCATCCGAGCGGCCACCAGGGGGCGACCTGCGGGTCCTGCTGTTAGCCTGAAGTTTGACGGAAGAAGAAACTAGAAAAACCTGAAACTTGAGTTTGACCTGAGCTGAATGGAAAACCTGGACCCCTGTCCTGACCCCTGACCTGTGTCCTGACCCGACCCGTGTCCTGACCCCTGTCCCAACCTGTGTCCTGATTCCTGACCCCTGTCCTGTGTCCCGACCCCTGTCCTGACCCAAGTCCTGACCCCTGTCCCGACCTGTGTCCTGACCCCTGTCCTGACCCAAGTCCTGACCCCCGACCCCTGTCCTGACTCCTGTCCTGACCCAAGTCCTGACCCCTGTCCCGACCTGTGTCCTGACCCCTGACCTGTGTCCCGACCCCTGTCCTGACTCGTCCTGACCCGTGTCCTGACCCCCGACCCCTGTCCTGACCCAAGTCCTGACCCGTGTCCTGACCCCTGTCCCGACCTGTGTCCTGATTCCTGACCCCTGTCCTGTGTCCCGACCCCTGTCCTGACCCCTGTCCTGACCCAAGTCCTGACCCCTGTCCCGACCTGTGTCCTGACCCCTGACCCGTGTCCTGACCCCTGTCCTGACTCCCGACCCCTGTCCTGACCCCCGACCCGTGTCCTGACCCGTGTCCTGACCCCTGTCCTGACTCCCGACCCGTGTCCTGACCCCTGTCCTGACTCCCGACCCCTGTCCTGACCCCTGTCCTGACATCATCAGTGGGGGACATCTCCAGGTGCGTCACCGATGGCGACAGACACAGGTGTGATTGCTGATCAGGTGTCACAGGAGGAACTCCACTGAGAACATGGAGACGAGCATCAGACGACTGCAACCGGAAAACACTCAACTATTATGGGCTGTTGCTCAAGACGTGCTCCAGCCATGGAGCGGTCACCGTGGCAACAGACAGCTGAAGAGAGGCAGCTTTCACTCACAGTCTGGGTCAGAGAGGTCCGATCCGCTGTCACTTCCCTCTGACAGGTCCAGGTCTACAGAGACCACCTCGTCCTCGTCCTCGTCCTCGTCGCTCACCAGTCGGGCCATCTGGGGGACAAAGACAGATCAAACGTTTCTCACGTCTGAAAACACGCCCCCCCATGAGAAAAGGCTCCTCCCACGTCCTCGAACAGAACCATGACTCAGCACCTCCTCCTCCGCCGGCTGCTCCTCGTCTCCAGCACCGTCGGAGTTCTGCAGCTCCTCCATCAGAGGATCCGTGTCCACATCGAAGTCCTCGTCGTCGTCGTCGTCGTCTGTGTCCGAGGAATCGTCCTCATCGTCGTCCTGGTCTTCATCGTCCTGGAACCACAGAAGAGGAACGATGGCGTGAAGACCAGAGTGAAAGGAGGAACCAAAGCCAGCACCAAGGATCCACCGGTCCAGGAGGATCCTCCGGTCCAGAAGGATCCTCCTGGACCAGAGGATCCACCGGTCCAGAAGGATCCACCGGTCCAGTAAGGATCCACCGGTCCAGGAGGATCCACCGGTCCAGGAGGATCCACCGGTCCAGAAGGATCCTCCGGTCCAGGAGGATCCACCGGTCCAGTAAGGATCCACCGGTCCAGAAGGATCCTCCGGTCCAGAAGGATCCACCGGTCCAGAAGGATCCTCTGGTCCAGAAAGATCCTCGGACCAGGACACAAACACCACCCTTCAGCAGCAGCAGACCAACGGTTCTTTTAAACGGACCGAACTCTTCCAACCCTGAAGTGTTGGAGTTAAAGTTGAGGAAGTCCGTGGAATTCCCTGATCATTCCCAGCCTTCCTTTGATCTCCCTTTGGTCCAGGGACCAACATAAGGCGGCTGCTCCGTCTCACCTCCTCGTCTCCCTCTTCGGCCAGTTTCTGCCGGCCCACTTCGTAGAGCCGACACACCGTGTCCATGCTCGTCGTGTCCTGGTTCTGCAGGAAAGAGACGGAACGCTTCAGAACCTGCTGGAGGATGAAGGTGGAGCTCATCTGCGGAGGGGCGGAGCCTACCTCGATCACGGCCAGGTAACAGTCCCTGCTGTCGGTGCAGAGGTCAAAGATGTTCTTCTTCACGTCCACCGTGGCTGCAGGAAACGAGATGTTGAGGCCTGATCCTCCTCTCATTAATCAACAGGAAGTGACTCTACCAATGGGCCGGTAGTCCGTGGCATCGAAGGTCCTGAAGGAGGAGCCGAAGGGGCTCTTCACCTGCTGCTCCGTGGCGTCGTCCTCATCATCGGCCTGCAGCATCGCTGGGAACCAGGAGAACGGTGATCAATAGTGATCAGTAGTGATCAGCAGTGATCAGTGATCAGTAGTGATCAGCAGTGATCAGCAGCGATCAGTAGTGATCAGCAGTGATCAGCAGCGATCAGTAGTGATCAGCAGTGATCAGCAGTGATCAGCAGCGATCAGTAGTGATCAGCAGTGATCAGCAGTGATCAGCAGCGATCAGTAGTGATCAGCAGTGATCAGCAGTGATCAGCAGTGATCAGCAGTGATCAGTGATCAGCAGTGATCAGTAGTGATCAGCAGTGATCAGCAGCGATCAGTAGTGATCAGCAGTGATCAGTGATCAGTAGTGATCAGCAGCGATCAGCAGCAGTGATCAGCAGCGATCAGTAGTGATCAGCAGTGATCAGCAGCGATCAGTAGTGATCAGCAGCAGTGATCAGTAGTGATCAGTAGTGATCAGCAGTGATCAGCAGCAGTGATCAGCAGTGATCAGCAGCGATCAGCAGCAGTGATCAGCAGTGATCAGCAGTGATCAGCAGCAGTGATCAGCAGTGATCAGCAGCGATCAGCAGCAGTGATCAGCAGCGATCAGCAGCGATCAGTAGTGATCAGCAGTGATCAGCAGCGATCAGCAGTGATCAGCAGCGATCAGCAGTGATCAGTAGCGATCAGCAGTGATCAGTAGTGATCAGCAGCAGTGATCAGCAGTGATCAGTAGTGATCAGTAGTGATCAGCAGCAGTGATCAGCAGTGATCAGCAGCGATCAGCAGTGATCAGCAGCAGTGATCAGCAGCGATCAGCAGTGATCAGTAGTGATCAGCAGTGATCAGTAGTGATCAGCAGTGATCAGTAGTGATCAGCAGTGATCAGCAGCGATCAGTAGTGATCAGCAGTGATCAGCAGCGATCAGCAGTGATCAGTAGCGATCAGCAGTGATCAGTAGTGATCAGCAGTGATCAGTAGTGATCAGCAGCAGTGATCAGCAGTGATCAGTAGTGATCAGTAGTGATCAGCAGCAGTGATCAGCAGTGATCAGCAGCGATCAGCAGTGATCAGCAGCAGTGATCAGCAGCGATCAGCAGTGATCAGTAGTGATCAGCAGTGATCAGTAGTGATCAGCAGTGATCAGCAGCGATCAGTAGTGATCAGCAGTGATCAGCAGCAGTGATCAGTAGTGATCAGCAGTGATCAGCAGTGATCAGCAGTGATCATTAGTGATCAGCAGCAGTGATCAGCAGCAGTGATCAGCAGCGATCAGCAGTGATCAGCAGTGATCAGCAGTGATCATTAGTGATCAGCAGCAGTGATCAGCAGTGATCAGTAGTGATCAGCAGCAGTGATCAGCAGTGATCAGCAGCGATCAGCAGCGATCAGCAGTGATCAGCAGTGATCATTAGTGATCAGCAGTAGTGGTCAGCAGCAGTGATCAGCAGCAGCGATCAGCAGCGATCAGCAGCGATCAGCAGCGATCAGCAGCGATCATTAGTGAT
Source organism: Takifugu rubripes (assembly GCF_901000725.2). Classification (NCBI taxonomy): domain Eukaryota; kingdom Metazoa; phylum Chordata; class Actinopteri; order Tetraodontiformes; family Tetraodontidae; genus Takifugu; species Takifugu rubripes. Next base: position 19,391,977 of record NC_042303.1, on the reverse strand, counting down.
CAGCAGCAGTGATCATTAGTGATCAGCAGCAGTGATCAGCAGTGATCAGCAGTGATCAGCAGTGATCAGCAGCGATCAGCAGTGATCAGCAGCAGTGATCAGCAGTGATCATTAGTGATCAGCAGTGATCAGTAGAGATCAGCAGTGATCAGCAGCAGTGATCAGCAGTGATCAGCAGTGATCATTAGTGATCAGCAGTAGTGATCAGCAGCAGTGATCAGCAGTGATCAGCAGTGATCAGCAGTGATCAGCAGCGATCAGTAGTGATCAGCAGTGATCAGTGATCAGTAGTGATCAGCAGCGATCAGCAGTGATCAGTAGTGATCAGCAGTGATCATTAGTGATCAGCAGCAGTGATCAGCAGTGATCAGCAGTGATCAGCAGTGATCATTAGTGATCAGCAGTAGTGATCAGCAGCAGTGATCAGCAGTGATCAGCAGCGATCAGCAGTGATCAGCAGCGATCAGCAGTGATCATTAGTGATCAGCAGCAGTGATCAGCAGCAGTGATCAGCAGTGATCAGCAGTGATCAGCAGCGATCAGCAGCGATCAGCAGTGATCAGCAGTGATCATTAGTGATCAGCAGTGATCAGTAGAGATCAGCAGTGATCAGCAGCAGTGATCAGCAGTGATCAGCAGTGATCATTAGTGATCAGCAGTAGTGATCAGCAGCAGTGATCAGCAGTGATCAGCAGTGATCAGCAGTGATCAGCAGCGATCAGTAGTGATCAGCAGTGATCAGTGATCAGTAGTGATCAGCAGCGATCAGCAGTGATCAGTAGTGATCAGCAGTGATCAGCAGTGATCAGTAGTGATCAGCAGTGATCATTAGTGATCAGCAGCAGTGATCAGCAGTGATCAGCAGTGATCAGCAGTGATCATTAGTGATCAGCAGTAGTGATCAGCAGCAGTGATCAGCAGTGATCAGCAGCGATCAGCAGTGATCAGCAGCGATCAGCAGTGATCATTAGTGATCAGCAGCAGTGATCAGCAGCAGTGATCAGCAGCGATCAGTAGTGATCAGCAGTGATCAGTGATCAGTAGTGATCAGCAGCGATCAGCAGTGATCAGTAGTGATCAGCAGTGATCATTAGTGATCAGCAGCAGTGATCAGCAGTGATCAGCAGTGATCAGCAGTGATCATTAGTGATCAGCAGTAGTGATCAGCAGCAGTGATCAGCAGCGATCAGCAGTGATCAGCAGCGATCAGCAGTGATCATTAGTGATCAGCAGCAGTGATCAGCAGCAGTGATCAGCAGTGATCAGCAGTGATCAGCAGTGATCAGCAGCGATCAGCAGTGATCAGCAGTGATCATTAGTGATCAGCAGTGATCAGTAGAGATCAGCAGTGATCAGCAGCAGTGATCAGCAGTGATCAGCAGTGATCATTAGTGATCAGCAGTAGTGATCAGCAGCAGTGATCAGCAGTGATCAGCAGCGATCAGTAGTGATCAGTGATCAGTAGTGATCAGCAGCGATCAGCAGTGATCAGTAGTGATCAGCAGTGATCAGCAGTGATCAGTAGTGATCAGCAGTGATCATTAGTGATCAGCAGCAGTGATCAGCAGTGATCAGCAGTGATCAGCAGTAGTGATCAGCAGCAGTGATCAGCAGTGATCAGCAGCGATCAGCAGTGATCAGCAGCGATCAGCAGTGATCATTAGTGATCAGCAGCAGTGATCAGCAGCAGTGATCAGCAGTGATCAGCAGCAGCGATCAGCAGTGATCAGCAGCAGCGATCAGCAGTGATCATTAGTGATCAGCAGTGATCAGCAGTGATCAGTAGTGATCAGCAGTGATCATTAGTGATCAGCAGCAGTGATCAGCAGCAGTGATCAGCAGCAGTGATCAGCAGTGATCATTAGTGATCAGCAGCAGTGATCAGCAGCAGCGATCAGCAGTGATCATTAGTGATCAGCAGTGATCAGTAGTGATCAGCAGCAGTGATCAGCAGTGATCAGCAGTGATCCTCCACATACCTCCGTACATGACGGTGGCGTTGCTGTTGAAGACCAGCCGGCACTGGTCCAGCGCTGGGACGGTGCGCAGGAGGTGGAAGGTCCTCAGGTCCCACTGGAGGCAGCAGTCAAGGCTGAATCATGACACAGCGAGTTTCTCTACAGACCCGGAGCAGGTTTAGGCCTGTTCCTGTCAGGCTGGATACGATCTCCGTGTTGATGACCACCTCCAGACCGTTGGGGTGGAACACGCCACTGATGTTCATGTTGAATTTGTCGAACTTGTGGATGGCGCTGGAGGCCCGTACGTCCCACAGCACGCCGTCGTTCAGCACCAGGTCATCGCTGGGGTTAAAGGTCGCGCAGTTGCGCTTGTAGTTGTTGGCCAGGACGGGCTCGTTCAGGGTCAGCGTCTTCTGACCCGTCTGGATGTCGTAGATCTGCAACAACAACCATGAGGAGAAAGATCAGTTGTCCTGAGGGTGAAGGCGGAGGACATGAGAGCGGGGACGGCCGCCGAGACGCAGCAGAACCCGAGAGGAACCCACGTGAGCCACTTCGTCCTTGGTGCCGATGACTCGGTCCTGAGCCAGTTTACTGAACTCCACATAATGTTCATCTACAAACGAGAGCCTGGGAAGCGAAAGAAAGGCTGAAAACAGCAGAATCACTGGGACGTGTCCACGAGGACCAAAGACACTTTACTTCTTGCTCAAGGCTCCGTCCATGTTCCAGAGCGCAGACAGAGGGAAACTCCAGGACGCAGAGGTGAGCAGCAGCTTCCCGTCCTGGAAGAACCATGAGAGATCCACCGTTAGGACCAGAATCAGAAGGGCTCAAACCCTGTCGAGGGTCCTGGTGCGGCAGCCTCGGGGGTCGATGGACCAGGAGCTTGGAACCATGGGACCCACCCTGGACGGCTCCAGGTGCGTGATGGCCGAGGTGTGGCAGTTGTAGTCGGCCACCTTCTCCCCCGAAGACACGTCGAACAAGTTCAGGCGTCCGAAGCAGGTTCCCAGCATCAGGAAACGCTCGCGGGCTCCAAAGGCACAGCAGGTGAAGCCGCTCTCGTCTCCGTCGCCCTCGTGGAGGACCGTCATCGGGCGGAACCTGAGAGGGTTTCACAAAATAAAGGCGTGAACATGGACGAGGGACAGACCCCAAAGACCCTCGGGAGCTGGTTCCGACCTGCTGAATATCAGGTGTCTGTCCAGACAGCCGCGGTCCACGCCGCCATATCGGGGGTGCAGGACCCGGGCCCCCAGGCGGGCGGTGAAGTTGGACGAGGCCTGGCTCCTCTGCCTGGGCTCAGGGCAGCGGTGGGGGGTGTAGAGGGAGAAGGGGGGGCAGGTGGTGACGGGGTTGGGGCAGCGGGCGTGCTGCTCCCTCAGGTACTCGGTGATGATGCCGTCCAGGCTGGGGGGGGGGCGCAGCTGCAGCTCCGGCTGCTTCTTCATGGCTGGAGTCTGAGCACACGCAGAAGATCAGGTCAAAGGGATCCGCCCCGGGGGCGTGGCTCACCTGGGTGGGGGCGTGGCCCGCCTGGATGGGGCGTGGCTCACCTGGGTGGGGGCGTGACTCACCTGGATGGGGCGTGGCTCGCCTGGGTGGGGGCGTGACTCACCTGGGTGGGGGCGTGACTCACCTGGGTGGGGGCGTGACTCACCTGGATGGGGCGTGGCTCACCTGGGTGGGGGCGTGACTCACCTGGATGGGGCGTGGCTCGCCTGGGTGGGGGCGTGGCTCGCCTGGGTGGGGGCGTGACTCACCTGGGTGGGGGCGTGACTCACCTGGATGGGGCGTGGCTCGCCTGGGTGGGGGCGTGACTCACCTGGATGAAGGCGCCGTGGTCAGACTTCTGCTTCAGTGCCCGGAGCTTCTTCCCCGAGTTGGGATGGACCGCGGGACGCTCCCGCGAGAACAGGATCCGACCCACCGGATGTGAACTCTGCACCGGAGGTCCGTGACGATGGGGGGGGGGGAGGGGGGGCGGAGACCGAGGACACAGGAGAGGCTCCGGCCTGTCCGGCAGCACGCGCTGTGATCCCACCGGCCAACCTGCAGATCCTGGGATTCCCTGAGGTGGGGGGGGTGGAGGGGGTGGGGGGGCCGCACAGCGAGGTCGCTGACAAATTAGCCTCCTTAACGAGCGTGTGGGCGGTGTCGTGAAGGCCTTTGGCCACCAGGTGGCTCCTGATGAGCATGAGCAGCTCCCTCTCGGAGAAGGTGATGCGTGTCTGAGCCACCACGTTGGCCCTCTGCAGCCGCGCCAGCGAGATGTCCGAGCCCACCAGGAGGGGCTTCCCCGAGACCCGCTCCATCAGCTCGGCCGCGTAGCGACAGAACCGGGCGTGCTCGCTCCGCTTGTCCTGCAGCACCGGCTCCTTCATCAGCTGGACAGAGAGAAGACGGCAGAAGCACCTGAGTCCTGCTGCTCTACAGCTCCGAGGCTCCTCTGGAGGCTCCTCTGGAGGCTCCTCTGGAGGTTCCTCTGGAGGCTCCTCTGGAGGCTCCTCTGGAGGTTCCTCTAGAGGTTCCTCCTCTGGAGGTTCCTCCGGAGGTTCCTCTGGAGGGTCCTCTGGAGGCTCCTCTGGAGGTTCCTCTGGAGGCTCCTCTGGAGGTTCCTCTGGAGGTTCCTCCTCTGGAGGCTCCTCTGGAGGTTCCTCCTCTGGAGGCTCCTCTGGAGGCTCCTCTAGAGGTTCCTCTGGAGGCTCCTCTGGAGGCTCCTCTAGAGGTTCCTCTGGAGGGTCCTCTGGAGGTTCCTCTGGAGGTTCCTCTGGAGGCTCCTCTGGAGGCTCCTCTGGAGGTTCCTCTAGAGGTTCCTCTGCTCACCTGCTGGATGTGGCTGCTGGTGAAGAGCGGCAGCCTGCTGATGATCTGCCTGATGGCGGTGCTGCGGGAGAGCCCGACCAGAGCCCTGCAGGCCAGCGCCCGGATCAGGTCGGCGTCGGTGATGGGAACCTTCACGACCAGCAGAGACAGCAGCACCTGAGGAACACACAGGTGTCGCTCCACAGAACCACAGAACCTTCTGCTCCGCTCTGCTCTCACTCACCTTGATGCCGTTGTTGTTCTGGACCACTTGCCACATGTGGGACAGAACGCGGGGAGCTGAGGGCTGCTGGGGCAGGAGGGGCGGTTTGAGGGGGGCCGCAGCAAAAGCCCCCCCAGGGGTGAGACTCTGGTCTGGAGCGCACACACAGTTAATGATGACCTGCAGAGACAAACAGCGTCTGGACGGGCTGGAGGACATCCAGGAGACATTCAGACCCAGGACAGACCCAGGACAGACCCAGGACAGACCCAGAACAGACCCAGGACAGGCCCAGGACAGGCCCAGAACAGACCCAGGACAGACCCAGAACAGACCCAGGACAGACCTGAGGACAGACCCAGGACAGACCCCAGGACAGACCCAGAACAGACCCAGGACAGACCCAGGACAGACCCAGGACAGACCCAGAACAGACCCAGAACAGACCCAGGACAGACCCAGAACAGACCCAGGACAGACCCAGGACAGACCCAGGACAGACCCAGAACAGACCCCAGGACAGACCCCAGGACAGACCTGAGGACAGACCCCAGGACAGACCCCAGAACAGACCCAGGACAGACCCCAGGACAGACCTGAGGACAGACCCCAGGACAGACCCCAGAACAGACCCCAGGACAGACCCAGAACAGACCCAGAACAGACCCAGGACAGACCCCAGGACAGACCCCAGGACAGACCCAGGACAGACCCCAGGACAGACCCCAGGACAGACCCAGGACAGACCCAGGACAGACCCAGGACAGACCCAGGACAGACCCGCTGGTACCTGCAGAGCAGACTTCTGGATCTCAGCGTCGTTGGAAAAGGGTTCTCCCTCTGCGATGCACAGAACGATGCTCATACCTGCAGCAGGAGAGGCTGGTCACATGACTGGGGGGGGGGGGGGGGGGGGTGAGGAGGGGGGGGGGGAGGTCACATGACTGGGGGGGGGGGGAGAGGGAGGTGAGGGGGGGAGGAGAGGGAGGTGGGGGGGGGGGAGAGGGAGGTGAGGGGGGGAGGGAGAGGGAGGGGAGGGGGAGGGGAGGGGAGGGGGGGGAGCAGCTTCCTACTGACCTGGGGTGGAAACAGGGGAGTTGTTCTCGTCCAGAATTTCCACAGTTGCTGCCAGAACCAACTGGACCTTTGGGAGCAGCATCAGGATGGCCAGGAGGTCCAGAGCGTAGCGCACCGTGTCGTTCCTGGACAGAAGCTCAAGGTCAGCAGGCTCCAGAGCTCAAGGTCAGCAGGCTCCAGAGCTCAAGGTCAGGAGGCTCCAGAGCTCAAGGTCAGCAGGCTCCAGAGCTCAAGGTCAGGAGGCTCCAGAGCTCAAGGTCAGGAGGCTCCAGAAGGACCCCAGGAGCTCCGCAGGGGGTCACCGTGCAGCTGGACCAGGAGCAGGAAGACCTGGACCTGAACGGGCCTTTACCTGCCGTAGTAGTTCCTCCAGTCACAGGCAGCAGAGATGAGCTGCAGCATCAGAGGAACACAGCCCAGTCTGGAGAACATCTCCACGGGCTCCCAGCGGAGCTGGGGGGGGCCACACTCCAGCAGGAACTCCATCATCTCAATCACCTGCTCTCTGGGGTACGTACAGGCCTGCACACACACACACACACAGACACACAGGCAGACACACACACGCACACACAGGCAGACACACACACGCACACACACAGGCAGACACACACACGCACACACACACACAGATGCACACACACACGCAGACACACACACACACACACACACAGACACACACACAGGCAGACACACACAGACGCACACACACAGACGCACACACACAGACACACACACGCACACACAGACGCACGCACACGCACACACAGACACACACACAGACACTTGGCTGTTTAACTGTTAAACTGGATGAAATCCCAACTGATGGTTACCTTGGAAACGGGCTGCTGAGGAACGACCAGACCATCGGAGTGTTTGACCTGTTCAACCTTCACGGCCAGGTGAGCCTCAAAGTACCTGCAGACAAGCACCTATCAGGAAAAGACACACACACACTCATACACGTTCACCCCCACCCACACACACACACACCTACACACACACACACACACACTCACTCATACACGTTCACCCCCACCCACACACACACACACCTACACACACACACACACACACTCACTCACTCACTCACACACACACACACGCTCACACACACACACACACGCTCACACACACACACACACGCTCACACACACACACACACACTCACACACACTCTCACTCACTCACTCACTCACTCACACACACACCCACACACACACCCACTCACACACTCACTCACTCACTCACACCCACTCACTCACACCCACACACACACACACACTCTCTCACACACACACACCCACACTCACACTCTCTCACCCCCCCCCCCCCACCTGCGCAGGGCCATGCAGGTGTGCTTGGCCGTCTGTCTGCTGGAGAACACCTGGTCATCAGTCAGGTCGGACGCCTCCGTCTCCGTCCTGAGGATCTCCAGGGTGCTGATCTGCAGACAGACCAGGTGTGTTATGGGTCATCAAAGGCCTGAGGAGACCAGGTGAGGAGAGCAGGTGAGGACACCAGGTGAGGACACCAGGTGAGGACACCAGGTGAGGACACCAGGCGCCAGTTCTGACCAGGTTGGTGAGGCGGCGCAGCCCGTCCTGCTGGTCGAAGAGCTGCAGCACCGCCCGGAAGGAGAAGGAGATGGAGAAGAACATGGTGGCGTGGCAGACGCCCGAGGCGTGGGAGGACTCCAGCAGCCACAGGGCGTAGGACACCATGAGGGACAGGACGTCCCCGGGCAGCACACACACCTGGAGACGGGGGACGGGGGGGGGGGGGGGGGGGGGGGGGAGAGTGGGAGGGGCTGGGTGAGAGTGTGTGTGGGGGTGAGAGTGAGTGTGTGGGGGTGTGTGTGTGTGTGTGTGGGTGAGAGTGTGTGTGAGTGTGTGGGTGTGTGAGTGAGTGTGTGTGGGTGTGCGTGTGTGCGTGTGTGTGTGTGAGTGTGAGTGTGTGTGTGTGTGGGGGTGTGTGTGTGTGTGTGTGGGTGAGAGTGTGTGTGGGGGTGAGAGTGTGTGTGTGTCTGTGTGTGTGAGTGTGTGGGTGAGTGAGTGAGTGAGTGTGTGTGTGTGTGTGTGAGTGAGTGTGTGGGGGTGTGTGTGTGTGTGTGAGTGTGTGGGTGTGTGGGTGAGTGCGTGTGTGTGTGTGTGTGAGTGTGTGGGTGAGTGCGTGTGTGTGTGTGTGTGTGTACCCTCTCCATAGCATCCTGGTTGTACGCCAGGTAATAGAGGCAGAGGGAGACCCCGGTTGCCCCTAGCGACGGCCGGGGCGTCTCCAGGAGCTTCTCCACGCCTCCGCTGGCGATGAACTCGGCTGCGAACTTCTTGTGGAGCAGAAGCGATGCCAGATACTGTGAGGAGGAGACGCGGGTCAACAGAGGTTCTGGGAGCGAGGGGGCGCGTCTGGACCTGCTCTCACCAGCAGGGCGTCGAAGGTCAGCTGGCCCGGCCCGGTCCAGCCCGGCCCGGTCCGGCCCGGCTCCATGTAGCGCAGCAGCAGCGAGCAGGCGTCCATCTGCATGGAGACGGCCAGCAGCTGCAGGACGACAGGACGTTAACGTGTGGAGACACCAGCCTGGACCAGACCCCTGGACCCGGGCCCTCACCTCCTGGTAGTCTCCCAGAGGGGTCAGGTACTGCAGGAGCAGCCTCTGCTCCATGACCAGGCTCAGGGGCCACAGGCAGGACTCGGACCAGGAGCTCGCCGGCTCGCTGGAACCATTGTGCTGCTCCCTGGTCCTGGAGGACGAAGCGGAGGAGGTGTTCTCCTTGGCTGTGCTGCTCCCTGCTCCTCCTGCTGCTCCTGCTCCCCCTGCTCCTGCTCCTCCTGCTGCTCCTGCTCCCCCTGCTGCTCCCCCTGCTGCTCCTGCTCCCCCTGCTCCTCCTGCTGCTCCTGCTCCCCCTGCTCCTCCTGCTCCCCCTGCTCCTCCTCCTGCTCCTCCTGCTCCCCCTGCTCCCCCTGCTGCTCCCCCTGCTGCTCCTGCTCCTCCCTCCTCCGGTCCGTCGTGCTGCAGAGCTGAGATGGACTCTTGGGTCTGGAGCTGGTGCAGCCGCCGGATCATCATCGGCACCTGGACGTGAGAGGAGCCGGTTGAGGCGGTTCAACAGGGGCCAACGTGAGGAGGTCTGAAGGACCCACCAGCTGACTGTTCTGGTCCCGGAAGCCTGCCGCCACCTCCTGGATGCTCATGGCTCTGGCCAGGAGGCCGGTGGCGTAGACGCTGAGCGGCCGCTCGGCCCCTCGAGCCCAGTCCATCAACCTCTCCACCAGACCTTCCTGCAGACACACAGGTGAGCAGACCTGGAGCCCCTCCCCCTCCCAGAGGCCCCTCCCCCTCCCAGAGGCCCCTCCCCCAGAGGCCCCTCCCCCTCACCTTCTCCTGGAAGATGACGGCCGTCTCCACCCCCGGCAGGATGTTGAGGAGCAGGCGGCAGGCGGCCGTGTTCAGGCTCTGCTCCCTGCTGCTCATGATGTAGGAGTCCAGCAGCTGGAAGACATCACAGGTCATGTGACTGGGCTCCTCCTCCCTCCTCTCCCCCCTCCCTCCCCCTTCCTCCCTCCCCCCCCCCCTCACCGCGTTGCTGAACTCGTCACTCAGGAACAGCATCTTCAGGAGCTGTCCCAGGATGCACTTGGGATCCACCCGACCTGCACAAAGAGACCTGGTTAATTCCTGTTCCGGACGCGTCACCTCAGCTACGTCTGATGATCCTAACGAATTCTGGAGCAATTAGAACATCGGCCGGTTCCTTCAGAACCATCGGCAGCCTACAGAAACAAGCACCACGGGGGGGGGGGGGCATGCAGGGGAAGAGGACGTGAACCTGGGTGGCGATCATCAAATGGATCGGGGTCTGATTTGTAGTACTCGCCCGTCTCCCGTTCGACCAGCTCCGATATTCTGTGGAGAAACACACGATCGGGGTCAGACAGAAGCTTCGGCCGTATCGGGGCGGCGCCGCAGAAGTTCTCCTGGACCCACCTGGTGAGGACGGACACCAGCTGCTCTGTGCCCTCCCGCTGGGCCCCCTCCCACTCCTCCAGCAGGGCCCCCAGGGCCGCCTTGGCGTCCCCGGCCGAGGCCACCGCCAGGGCGGCCGACACCGCCGCCGACAGCGCGCTGGTGATCACAGCCTCCATGAGGGGGGGGGGGACTCGGCTCCAGAGGTTACTGCTGAAGAAGCCTGGGGTTAAACACCTGCGGCAGAATTCAGTCACTCAAACAAGAACTTGCGGGGGCATTTTAATGGGGGGGGTCGAGATGCCCTGGCTTCATCAAAGCGTCTGAATTAAAGATTCCTTAATGCGGGGGGTCTATTTTGGTCTCGTTCTCATCGCACAGCAGCCGTTAAATAAATGGAGTTTATTTAAAATAAGAACCAAACCGTCTCCGGGACAACAGGTGACTGACAGCTGCCCCCCCCCCAGGGACCCGCTGCCCCCCGGGGGCCGAGCTCGGCTAACAGCCACTTAGCTAACTCACCGCCCGCTCACGCGGACCAACTCACGCCGCTGCTCCCTTCATTAGGGTTCGGGTTCGGGTTCGGGGTCGGGTTCTAGTGTGGTTCAGAGGTCCCCATCACCGTTTAGGGCAGCGGTCGCTCCACAGTGGACCGGAACCATGAGCGAGTCGCGGGGGCTCGGCAGCATGTTGACCACCTCATGTCCAAAATGTTTCAGCTAACCCGAGTTTAAAAGGTGACAAACTCACTTGGACCAGAGTTTCCTGTTCGGCCTCTTCACCTCGACTCCCCTTCATGCACCGATGACAAAAAGATAGAGCGGAAAACCAGAGAGGGAAACGTTTAAAAAGTTACACATCTATTTTGAAAACTTCTCCCGGCGAATGGACAACGTAACTGTCGCCATTTGATGACGTCACGCGGCGCTGCGGATTATGGGAAGTGTCGTCTAACTCAATGCAAATACGCGTTTTGTTCGGGACGGGATCTCCTGGTCACCGGGTGAGAAGCAGGAATCCACCTGGACAGGTGAGTCCTGGACACAGAGTTTCTCTAAAGCACGAAGGTCTGTGACAACGTGTGATTTAAACTGTTGGGCTTCGTGGCTGAGTGTCACTTTTGGCTTTAACTGGCCTCAGAGGAGCAGCAGCCTGGATTATTATTACTGTCTCCACAGCTGTTCCCGAATGTTCCCGAGCCCACAGGTGCTTCCTAACACGATAGACGCAGCATAAAATCGCTCATCAGTGAAGGACGGTTCCCAACGTCCCTGGAACAGGAAGTGAGTTACTAACGAATAAAAGATCAGAATAACTGTAAGTGATTAATGAAGTGGCTGTTTATTGGTGGAGGTCAAACTTTAATCAATGACAGGTCTGATCCATCCAAAAACGTGGAGCCCAGACTAGTGCGTTTTCAGCCGGTCTCCGAGGAGCACGAGCACGAGGCCCCGCAGGAGCGCCCCCCCCAGGATGAGCAGCGAGCTGGAGGCGGGGCCAAAGGCCAGCAGCGCCCCCAGCAGGTAGAGCAGCAGCAGGAGCAGCAGGGTCCTGTAGCTGGCCAGAGGCCGCAGGCTGAGCCGCGCCTGCCGCCGCTCCGGCCTCCACCGCGCCGCCGGGCTCCGCCTCAGGGCGGGGGGGGGTTCTGGCTCCGTCAGGTAATGGCGACCCAAACGGCCCAGGAAGTCCGGACGCGAGCAGAGGGCCTCCATGTGACCTCCAAACTGACAAAAGGTCAAGAAGAGTTCAAACAGCGTCCACCACAGGTCAAAGGTCAAAGGTGCCGGGGATCTTGACCCGGTGACTCACCTTGTGGTTAAACACCGACGACGTCCTGTAGAGGAGCCGGACCAGCAGCGCGTTCTCGTAGCTCCGGATGGGCTGAAGCTCCGGGTCGCCCTGGTACTGGAGGGGGAACCTGCGCAGGCCGCTGATGATCTACACACACACAGAGACACACACAGACACACACACACACACACAGAGACACACACAGACACACACACAGAGACACACACACACACACACAGAGACACACACAGAGACACACACACACACACACAGAGACACACACAGAGACACACACACACACACACAGACACACACAGAGACACACACACACACACACAGAGACAGACACACACACACACACACACACACACAGAGACACACACACACAGAGACACACACACACACACAGACACACACAGAGACACACACAGACACACACAGAGACAGACACACACACACACAGAGACACACACCACACACACACACACACACACACACACACACACACACACACACACACACACACACACACACACACACACACAGAGACACACACACACAGAGACACAGGCTTCAGCATCAGGCCACATGGACAGTCCACCAGGCCTTCAGAACCACTCAGAACCACTGACCTGCTTCCGGCCCAGGTCGGTCAGAACCAGGCCGTCTTCTCCCTGGATGCAGTCAGGAAGCTGTTTGGAGTTTCCATCATCTTGAGAAGAATCCAGGTTGGACACCAGCTGAGTCACCTGACTTTGGTTCAGCTGCAGAACCAGCAGGTGAACTTTAGCAGGCTTAGATTGGATCAGAACTTTTACCAGAACCTCACGATCCTAACAGCAATAACTGACCTTGAAGATCTGACACAGGTTCTCCAGGGCCCGGTCCAGGAATTCGTGGGTCTTTTTCAGACACTCCCCACTCTCCTCGAGTTCTGCACCAGCGAAGGTCCCGTTGAGCTCCGGGGAACCGAGTCCAAACCAGGACAGGAAGGAGGAGCTGGCGGCCGCCTGGCCGGCGTGGTCGGCCATCTTCTGGGCCGTGTGCCTGGCCTGTGCGATCATCTGGACCAACCTCATGACCTGTGGAGATGGAGCCGTCAGTTCAGGCGGCGACCCGCTCACCCCCCCGCGCGGCGCCTGAACTTACGGCTCCTCGGGTCTCGGTGCCGAACATCTGACTGTACTGGCAGTCCTGGCCTTCCAGCCCGTACACGTGGCTCTTCACTTTGAACACCATGTCGGTCATGGCCCGTTGCCGTGACGACAGGTAGCTGCCTCCCTGGCTGGGCGTGAGGTAGCCGCGGGGCTGGCGGTGGTGGAGCACGTGTTCCGGCTCCAGGAAGAGCTGCTCCCCTGCAGAGAGACGCGTCAGAACCGGACCCACGCTGGGATGAGCCAGCTCTCACCTTTCTGGATCAGAACCGGACCCACGCTGGGATGAGCCAGCTCTCACCTTTCTGGATCAGAACCGGACCCACGCTGGGATGAGCCAGCTCTCACCTTTCTGGATCATCTCCGTCAGGTTGGGCTGCACCAACACTTTGGCCGCCCTGAAGACCATCAGCGCGTTTTTGGCATTGACCAGATCCGTGCGCACGGTTCTGTTCAGGAACACCTGGAACAGCTTCGTGTACACCAGCAGGTTCTGGTGCACGAAACGGCTCCCTGCAGAAGAACCAAAGTTCAGAAACACCTGAACACGGCGTCCTGCACACGCGTGACGCCACGTTCCCGTCGGAGGAACCAGAGGAGGAACCTGGCACCGACCACTTATCTGAGACGGTTCTGGTCTGATCCGGCGGACCGCTGGCGTCGCCCCCCAGATACCTCCATGGCTGGATGTAGCTGAGCCACGTCTCCAGCACCTGACACACACACACACACACACGCACACCGCACACGCACACACACACACACGCACACACACACGCACACACAGGTGAGCTGTCGTCACGGGCGTGCACGAGCAGGCTAGCGCGGCAGCAGGAAGTGACCTCACCGCCCTGAAGGAGGCGTCCAGGGGCCAGTGGGCGAAGCAGTGCTGCAGGAACAGGTAGAGCTTCTGCTGCACGAACCGCTGCACCACCACTCTGAAAAACAGCATTTTCACGTTGAGGCTGGGCGGACTGTTGCTACGGCAACTGTAGTTGGATTGTTACAGAAACGTGTGACTGCGGTAAAAGGGGTTGGCAGGAAGTGACCTCTTGAACTCCTCCAGCGGGCTGGCGTGGGAGTGGGAGTGGGCCGGCGGCGAGGACGGCAGCTGCTCCGGCTTCAGGCTGTTGGAGAAGGCGTGGAGGTGCTTCACCAGCAGACGCACCACCAGCACGTGCTCCTCTGTGGGGCTGAAGGGCTCCTGGAAAGACAGCCGGTCACAGTGTGCACCAACACCCAGCAGCCAATCAGCTCCCAGGACCAGGCCGCGCCCCTCGGGCGCCAACAGCAGCCAATCACCACCCAGAGCACCGAGGCCTCAGCAGCAGCTTCATCCAGCTGCAGCTCAAAGTGAAGGGAAACCTGGCTGCTGCCCCCTGGTGGTGGAAGGGAGTACTGACGGCTAATCAGCCTGAGGCATCAGAAGCCGGATTGGGATCAGCTGAGGGGATCAGCTGAGGGGATCAGCTGAGAGGATCATCTGAGGGGATTAGCTGAGGGGATCAACTGAGGGGATCAACTGAGGGGATCAGCTGAGGGGATCAGCTGAGGGGATCAGCTAAAGGGATCAGCTGAAGGGATCGGCTGAGGGGATCAGCTAAAGGGATCAGCTGAAGGGATCGGCTGAGGGGATCAGCTGAAGGGATCAGCTGAGAGGATCAACTGAGGGGATCAGCTGAGGGGATCAGCTAAAGGGATCGGCTGAAGGGATCGGCTGAGGGGATCAGCTGAGAGGATCAACTGAGGGGATCAACTGAGAGGATCAGCTGAGGGGATCAACTGAGAGGATCAACTGAGGGGATCAGCTGAGGGGATCAGCTAAAGGGATCAGCTGAAGGGATCGGCTGAGGGGATCAGCTGAAGGGATCAGCTGAGAGGATCAACTGAGGGGATCAGCTGAAGGGATCAGCTGAGGGGATCAGCTGAGAGGATCAACTGAGGGGATCAACTAAGGGGATCGGCTGAGGGGATCAGCTGAGGGGATCAGCTGAGGGGATCAGCTGAAGGGATCAGCTGAAGGGATCGGCTGAGGGGATCAGCTGAAGGGATCAGCTGAGAGGATCAACTGAGGGGATCAGCTGAAGGGATCAGCTGAGGGGATCAGCTGAGAGGATCAACTGAGGGGATCAACTAAGGGGATCGGCTGAGGGGATCAGCTGAGGGGATCAGCTGAGGGGATCGGCTGAAGGGATCGGCTGAGGGGATCGGCTGAGGGGATCAACTGAAGGGATCAGCTGAGGGGATCAGCTGAGGGGATCAGCTGAAGGGATCAGCTGAGCTTCAGAAGGACTCTGAACATGACCTTTAAAACAAAAACCATTAACCTGGACGAAGCTGCGTGATGAGACCTCTGACCTCCATGAAGCTGCTTCACCAAAATGCTGCAACGTTTCCACCCGAGCAGACGAGCAATTATCTCAGCGTTAGTGGAACATTCGTTAATCAAACGCAACAAAGCGACATGTTTAGAGCAGAAACATGCATCCAAAAACAGAAGAAAACTGAAAACAGCCCTTAAAAAAGTACAACTTCCAAGTTTCATTCCAGGGTTTTGCTCCTGTCAAGGATACTTCTCAGGTCAAAGGTCAGCTACATGGACCTGCTGCTACGCTGCTAGCCAGCAATGCTAACTGTGCTACAGACAGAACACAGCCGACCATCAGCACGGTGGATAAAGGAGGAACGCCGAGGCATCAAGGTGTCTTTGGGGAAATTAATCTGTCTTTTTTATCGTTAATAAACCGAGATCAGCCGAATAAACTGGGTCGACAGTTGCAGCCGAGGGGACAAACATGAGAGAAGTAGCCTTGACTCTGACCCCACCTTCACCTCCAGGAGGCCCCAGGGGGCCGGGGCTGAGTTAAAAGGAAAAAGTACTTGGTAGGTGTGATGGGTCCCAGAACCTGGTGGGGCCTGATGTTGGTACAGCAGGCTGGACATGCTGAGACGATACTGCAGCAGCACCAGCTGATCAGCCGTCACCACCAGGGGGGGGGGAGGGGGGGGGCGATGAGGAGGGCGAGGAAAAAGAGGAGGAGTCAGCGACGGGAGGAAGGTGGAAACAGGAGAAAAGAGGCGGTAAAACAAAGACAGCGTGCACAACAAATAAGAAAAGGAATTCATGAAGGGGGGGTCCAGAGATATAGAGATGGGGGGAGATAGAGATGGGGGGGGGGGGTAGAGATGGGGGGGAGATAGATGGGGGGAGGGGGGGAGAAGGGGGGGGGGGGGAGGGGGGGGAGATAGAGATGGGAGGAGAGGGTCCAGAGATATAGAGATGGGGGGGAGATAGATGGGGGGAGGGGGGAGGGGGGGGGAGATAGAGATGGGAGGAGAGGGTCCAGAGATATAGAGATGGGGGGGAGGGGG
>NC_042303.1:19361701-19375127 GCF_901000725.2 Takifugu rubripes | reverse complement strand
GGAGCCGTCAGTTCAGGCGGCGACCCGCTCACCCCCCCGCGCGGCGCCTGAACTACGGCTCCTCGGGTCTCGGTGCCGAACATCTGATGTACTGGCAGTCCTGGCCTTCCAGCCCGTACACGTGGCTCTTCACTTTGAACACCATGTCGGTCATGGCCCGTTGCCGTGACGACAGGTAGCTGCCTCCCTGGCTGGGCGTTGAGGTAGCCGCGGGGCTGGCGGTGGTGGTGGAGCACGTGTTCCGGCTCCAGGAAGAGCTGCTCCCCTGCAGAGAGACGCGTCAGAACCGGACCCACGCTGGGATGAGCCCAGCTCTCACCTTTCTGGATCAGAACCGGACCACGCTGGGATGAGCCAGCTCTCACCTTTCTGGATCAGAACCGGGCCACGTGGGATGAGCCAGCTCTCACCTTTCTGGATCATTCCGTCAGGTTGGGCTGCACCAACACTTTGGCCGCCCTGAAGACCCATCAGCGCGTTTTTGGCATTGACCAGATCCGTGCGCACGGTTCTGTTCAGGAACACCTGGAACAGCTCGTGTACACCAGCAGGTTCTGGTGCACGAACGGCCCTGCAGAAGAACCAAAGTTCAGAAACACCTGAACACGGCGTCCTGCACAAGCGTGCCGCCACGTTCCGTCGGAGGAACCAGAGGAGGAACCTGGCACCGACCACTTATCTGAGACGGTTCTGGTCTGATCCGGCGGACCGCTGGCGTCGCCCCCCAGATACCTCCATGGCTGGATGTAGCTGAGCCACGTCTCCAGCACCTGACACACACACACACACACACGCACACGCACACGCACACACACACACACGCACACACACACGCACACACGGTGAGCTGTCGTCACGGGCGTGCACGAGGCTAGCGCAGGGCAGCAGGAAGTGACCTCACCGCCCTGAAGGAGGCGTCCAGGGCCAGTGGGCGAAGCAGTGCTGCAGGAACAGTAGAGCTTCTGCTGCACGAACCGCTGCACCACCACTCTGAAAAACAGCATTTTCACGTTGAGGCTGGGCGGACTGTTGCTACGGCAACTGTAGTTGGATTGTTACAGAAACGTGTGACTGCGGTAAAAGGGGTTGGCAGGAAGTGACCTTGAACTCCTCCAGCGGGCTGGCGTGGGAGTGGGAGTGGGCCGGCGGCGAGGAGGACGGCAGCTGCTCCGGCTTCAGGCTGTTGGAGAAGGCGTGGAGGTGCTTCACCAGCAGACGCACCACCAGCACGTGCTCCTCTGTGGGGCTGAAGGGCTCCTGGAAAGACAGCCGGTCACAGTGTGCACCAACACCCAGCAGCCAATCAGCTCCCAGGACCAGGCCGCGCCCTCGGGCGCCAACAGCAGCCATCACCACCCAGAGCACCGAGGCCTCAGCAGCAGCTTCATCCAGCTGCAGCTCAAAGTGAAGGGAAACCTGGCTGCTGCCCTGGTGTGGAAGGGAGTACTGACGGCTAATCAGCCTGAGGCATCAAGCCGGATTGGGATCAGCTGAGGGGATCAGCATGAGGGGATCAGCTGAGAGGATCATCTGAGGGGATTAGCTGAGGGGATCAACTGAGGGGATCAACTGAGGGGATCAGCTGAGGGGATCAGCTGAGGGGATCAGCTAAAGGGATCAGCTGAAGGGATCGGCTGAGGGGATCAGCTAAAGGGATCCGCTGAGGGATCAGCTGAGGGGATCAGCTGAAGGGATCAGCTGAGAGGATCAACTGAGGGGATCAGCTGAGGGGATCAGCTGAGGGGATCGGCTGAAGGGATCAGCTGAGGGGATCAGCTGAGGGGATCAACTGAGGGGATCAGCTGAGAGGATCAGCTGAGGGGATCAACTGAGAGGATCAACTGAGGGGATCAGCTGAGGGATCAGCTAAAGGGATCAGCTGAAGGGATCGGCTGAGGGGATCAGCTGAAGGGATCAGCTGAGAGGATCAACTGAGGGGATCAGCTGAAGGGATCAGCTGAGGGGATCAGCTGAGAGGATCAACTGAGGGGAAATAAGGGGATCGGCTGAGGGGATCAGCTGAGGGGATCAGCTGAGGGGATCAGCTGAAGGGATCAGCTGAAGGGGATCGGCTGAGGGGATCAGCTGAAGGGATCAGCTGAGAGGATACTGAGGGGATCAGCTGAAGGGATCAGCTGAGGGGATCAGCTGAGAGGATCAATGAGGGGATAAAACTAAGGGGATCGGCTGAGGGGATCAGCTGAGGGGATCAGCTGGGGGATCGGTGAAGGGATCGGCTGAGGGGATCGGCTGAGGGGATCAACTGAAGGATCAGCTGAGGGGATCAGCTGAGGGGATCAGCTGAGGGGATCAGCTGAGCTTCAGAAGGACTCTGACATGACCTTTAAAACAAAAACCATTAACTGGACGAAGCTGCGTTGATGAGACCTCTGCCTCCATGAAGCTGCTTCACCAAAATGCTGCAACCGTTTCCAACCAGAGCAGACGAGCAATGATCTCAGCGTTAGTGGAACATCGTTAATCAAACGCAACAAAGCGAATGTTTAGAGCAGAAACATGCATCCAAAAAACAGAAGAAAACTGAAAACAGCCCTTAAAAAAGTACAACTTCCAAGTTTCATTCCAGGGTTTTGCTCCCTGTCAAGGATACTTCTCAGGTCAAAGGTCAGCTACATGGACCTGCTTGCTACGCTGCTAGCCAGCAATGCTAACTGTGCTACAGACAGAACACCAGCCGACCATCAGCACGGTGGATAAAGGAGGAACGCCGAGGCATCAAGGTGTCTTTGAGGGAAATTAATCTGTCTTTTTATCGTAATAAAACCGAGATCAGCCGAATAAACGGGCGACAGTTGCAGCCGAGGGGACAACATGAGAGAAGTATAGCCTTGACTCTGACCCCACCTCACCTCCAGGAGGCCCAGGGGGCCGGGGCTGAGTTAAAAGGAAAAAGGTACTTGGTAGGTGTGATGGGCCCAGAACCTGGTGGGGCCTGATGTTGGTACAGCAGGTGGACATGCTGAGACGATATACTGCAAGCAGCACCAGCTGATAAGCCGTCACCACCAGGGGGGGGGAGGGGGGGGGCGATGAGGAGGGCGAGGAAAAAGAGGAGGAGTCAGCGACGGGAGGAAGGTGGAAACAGGAGAAAAGAGCGGAATAAAACAAAGACAGCGTGCACAACAAATAAGAAAAGGAATTCATGAAGGGGGGGTCCAGAGATATAGAGATGGGGGGGAGATAGAGATGGGGGGGGGGGGGGGGTAGAGAGGGGGGAGGAGGGGGGGAGGGGGGGAGGGGGGGGGGGGGGGAGAAGGGGGGGGGGGAGGGGGGGAGATAGAGATGGGAGGAGAGGGT
The DNA here is from genome assembly GCF_901000725.2 of Takifugu rubripes. Classification (NCBI taxonomy): domain Eukaryota; kingdom Metazoa; phylum Chordata; class Actinopteri; order Tetraodontiformes; family Tetraodontidae; genus Takifugu; species Takifugu rubripes. The sequence continues at coordinate 19,371,809 of NC_042303.1, read as the reverse complement.
CCAGAGATATAGAGATGGGGGGGAGATAGATGGGGGGAGGGGGAGAAGGGGGGGGGGAGATAGAGATGGGAGGAGAGGGTCCAGATGAGATGGAGGGGGAGGGGGGGTAGAGGGGAGGGGGGGTAGAGAGGGGGGGTAGAGAGGTTAGAGAGGGGGAGATAGATGGGGGAGGAGATGGGGGAGAGAGAGATAGAGATGGGGGGATAGAGAGGGGGGGGGGGTAGAGAGAGATAGAGATGGGGGGATAGAGATGGGGGGAGATAGAGATGGGGGGGAGATAGAGATAGAGATGGGGGGAGATAGAGATGGGGGGAGATAGATGGAGGAGGAGATGGGGAGATAGAGATGGGGGGATAGAGATGGGGGGATAGAGATGGGGGGGGGGGAGAGAGAGATAGAGATGGGGGGATAGAGATGGGGGGGGGATAGAGATGGGGGGGGGTAGAGAGAGATAGAGATGGGGGGATAGAGATGGGGGGATAGAGATGGGGGGGGGGGGGATAGAGAGAGATAGAGATGGGGGGATAGAGATGGGGGGAGGGGGGGGAGAGAGAGATAGAGATGGGGGATAGAGATGGGGGGGATAGAGATGGGGGAGATAGAGATGGGAGATCGCGATAGAGCTGGGGGGAGATAGAGATGGGGGGAGATAGATGGAGGAGGAGATGGGGGAGATAGAGATGGGGGGATAGAGATGGGGGGATAGAGATGGGGGGATAGAGATGGGGGGGATAGAGATGGGGGGAGGGGAAGAGAGCAGAGAGAGCGGAGAGAGGGGTAGAGAGGGGGGAGAGATAGATAGAGATGGGGGAGAGAGAGAGGAGAGAGAAATGATGACTGTGGGAGAACAACACAAACTCCTGAGGCTGCAACACACACACACACACACACACACACACACAACACACACACAACACACACACACACACACACCTCACCATGGTGGGGGTGTGGGCCTCACACACATCAAGCAGGTGTTGAATGGAGGTAAAGACCAGGAAGTGAACAGGAAGTGAGCAGCAGCACCGCTGTGGCTGAGCTCAGGTCGCTGCTGTAGGTACCAGCTGTGACCACCAGGGGCGCCCCTGTAGCAGCTGTTCAATTTGTATATTTTACCAGTTTTGCCAGAATAAACCAGTAAGAATAAACCAGTCGGTCTGAACCCAGGTGGCACTGACCAGAGGCACAAAGGCACAGGGGCTCTGCAACAGGAACATTTTAGGCCAGTTCAAAGGTTCCTGGGGACAAATATCAGAGCTCTGACACAAATGAAGATCTTTGGGTAAATTTGCTTTTATCTGGAAATGATGACCCACTTTAGGGTTACCCTAACCCTAACCCACTTTAGGGTTACCCTAACCCTAACCCTAACCTACTTTATGGTTACCCTAACCCTAACCCTAACCTACTTTAGGGTTACCCTAACCCTAACCCTAACCCTAACCTACTTTAGGGTTACCCTAACCCTAACCCTAACCTACTTTAGGGTTACCCTAACCCTAACCCTAACCTACTTTAGGGTTACCCTAACCCTAACCCTAACCCACTTTAGGGTTACCCTAACCCTAACCTACTTTATGGTTACCCTAACCCTAGCCCTAACCTACTTTAGGGTTACCCTAACCCTAACCCTAACCTACTTTAGGGTTACCCTAACCCTAACCCTAACCTACTTTAGGGTTACCCTAACCCTAACCCTAACCCTAACCCTAACCCACTTTAGGTTTAAGGTAACCCTAACCCTAACCCACTTTAGGGCTACCCTAACCCTAACCCACTTTAGGGTTACCCTAACCCTACTTTAGGGCTACCCTAACCCTAACCCTAACCCACTTTAGGGTTAAGGTAACCCTAACCCTAACCCACTTTAGGGCTACCCTAACCCTAACCCACTTTAGGGTTACCCTAACCCTAACCCACTTTAGGGTTAAGGTAACCCTAACCCTAACCTACTTTAGGGTTACCCTAACCCTAATCCATCCAAAAACAACTAATAAAATAAATATTAAAACTAATAAAATAACTTCAACCAGTCCAAAAACAAAGATTTGAGGATAAAGGGTCGACAGAAACTTACGTAAGAACAAAAAGAGACAAAGGCTCATTTAGTCCTGAAGCTCTGCCTGAAGGTCCCACAGGAACCTTCTGGGCCCAGTTAGTGAAGGTGGTGCCGCTCAGACGGGACGAACCCAATGTCTCTGTTGGGTGTGTGTGTGGTAGACTGAAGACGTGTGTGTGAGCAGACATAATACACACAAAGGTGTTAATATGAACGCAGCAGCAGAGAAGGTCCGTCCACACACACACACTCTCACACACACACACATGTACACACACACGTACACACACACACACACGTACACAAGTACACACACACACACTGGCAGCTTCACCACGTTCCAACTCCAAAATCCAGAGGTGATGCATCAGCTCGGAGGCGTCACTGATGATCTCAGGAGTCCGTGTGTGTGTGTGTGTGTGTGTGTGTGGTGTGTGTGTGTGTGTGTGTGGGGGGGGGGGGGGGCAGCCAGCCGCCAGCCAGCTGTGAGCTGCTGCCCTGAGGAGGAGCAGGAGCATCAACGTACCTTCACCTGAGGAGACTGCAGCTTCTGGTACATCCCCAGAGAGTAATGATGGAGCCACACCTCCACAAACATCTGAGGACCCAAATCAAAGTCTGGCTAAGGCAGCACGTGCTGGCGTGAGCTTCATCATCATCATCATCATCACTTCCTGTCCCGCGAGAGCGTGGTGACGGTGGGACAGAGCGGCTCACCTGGAGCAGAGCTTCGGACCTCCAGATCTCCTGAGCTGCAGGATCTGCGTTGACGGACGGCTGGTGGAAGATGTGATGCTTGAGCAGGCTGGGACTGTGGACGCCGTGGCCAGCGAAGGAGGCGCTGGAAGATCTGTGGGGGGGCAGCAGATTAGAAGAGGAGAACTCTGCCCCCTCTCACCCTCAGGACAGAGCTGACCTCGGTGACGGGGCCGAGACGGAGCCTCTGGAGTCCGAACATGGAGAAGCAGGAACACTTCCTTCAACAGGCAGGAAGTACTTCAGGTAGGCGTCCACCAGGACAAAGTAGGCGCTGTCCGTGGAGCCGCCCTGGTGGCCCGGCGGGAAACTCTGCACACAAACGCTCCGGTCAGGACGACAGAACTGCTTCTGTCCTGTTCAAGCAGCTCCACAACAAACCTTTGGTGTGAGGAGGCAGAAGGCAAAGTTGTAAATGAAGAACTCAAATGGATCTGCACAGCATTAAGGAACATCTAAACCACACGTCTCCAACCAGCAGAGGGCGCCAACGGTTCCACCTGAGGCCGGATCCCTCCGGCCGGGCCCACCGGCACCTCCGGCCGGGCCCACCGGCACCTCCGGCCGGACCCACCGGCACCTCCGGCCGGGTCCACCAGCACCTGGGACTCTAGCAGGTTTCAGGGTTCAAGGATACTGAGGGCGATGTTGGCGTTGAGGAGACCGCTCAGGGGCAGGTGCAGCTTGTTGTGGAACACTGGACAGTCTGGCAGAGCCCCCTCCTGGATGCAGGCCTTCACTGGACCCTGGCAAGTAGAAGGATCCTTAAAGAGCTGCTCACAGCAGAACCAGGTCCAGGTCCAGGTCCAGAAACACGACTTACTGGCAGGTAACTGACGGGAATCTCATATTTATAATCTTCTGCTTGAAGCTTATAGACGAGCTTCATCATTGGCCCTCTGAAAAGACAGGAAGATGAAAGACAAGCTTCTAAGGAGGAGGTGGAGGAGGAGGAGGAGCAGGAGGGGGTGGAGGAGGAGGTGGAGGAGGGCAGGAGGAGGCAGCCAGGAGGGGGTGGAGGAGGAGGTGGTACCCTGGGTTCAGAAACTCCATCACCACGTTGTAGTCATGACTGCGAGAGTTGAGGAGCCGCAGGTTCCAGCCGGCGATGAGACCATCCAGACTCCCAAACACACTCTCCACCAACCAGGGGAAGATGAGGTGCAGCTCCTGCAGAGAACCAGAGGAGGAACCAGAGGAGCCTCAGCTGTGGCACCATGAGGAACCAGAGGAGCCTCAGCTGTGGCACCATGAGGAACCAGAGGAGCCTCAGCTGTGGCACCACGAGGAACCAGAGGAGCCTCAGCTGTGGCACCACGAGGAACCAGAGGAGCCTCAGCTGTGGCACCACGAGGAACCAGAGGAGCCTCAGCTGTGGCACCACGAGGAACCCAGAGGAGCCTCAGCTGTGGCACCACGAGGAACCAGAGGAGCCTCAGCTGTGGCACCACGAGGAACCAGAGGAGCCTCAGCTGTGGCACCATGAGGAACCAGAGGAGCCTCAGCTGTGGCACCATGAGGAACCAGCAGAGCCTCAGCTGTAGCACCATGATGAGGAACCAGCAGAGCCTCAGCTGTGGCACCACGAGGAACCAGCAGAGCCTCAGCTGTGGCACCACGAGGAACCAGAGGAGCCTCAGCTGTGGCACCACGAGGAACCAGCAGAGCCTCAGCTGTGGCACCATGAGGAACCAGAGGAGCCTCAGCTGTGGCACCTATGAGGAACCAGCAGAGCCTCAGCTTGTCGGCCACCATGATGAGGAACCAGAGGAGCCTCAGCTGTAGCACCATGAGGAACCAGAGGAGCCTCAGCTGTGGCACCATGAGGAACCAGAGGAGCCTCAGCTGTAGCACCATGAGGAACCAGAGGAGCCTCAGCTGTGGCACCATGAGGAACCAGAGGAGCCTCAGCTGTGGCACCATGATGAGGAACCAGAGGAGCCTCAGCTGTGGCACCATGAGGAACCAGAGGAGCCTCAGCTGTGGCACCATGAGGAACCAGAGGAGCCTCAGCTGTGGCACCATGAGGAACCAGAGGAGCCTCAGCTGTGGCACCATGATGAGGAACCAGAGGAGCCTCAGCTGTGGCACCATGATGAGGAACCAGAGGAGCCTCAGCTGTGGCACCATGATGAGGAACCAGAGGAGCCTCAGCTGTGGCACCATGATGAGGAACCAGAGGAGCCTCAGCTGTGGCACCATGATGAGGAACCAGAGGAGCCTCAGCTGTGGCACCATGAGGAACCAGAGGAGCCTCAGCTGTGGCACCATGAGGAACCAGAGGAGCCTCAGCTGTGGCACCATGATGAGGAACCAGAGGAGCCTCAGCTGTGGCACCATGAGGAACCAGAGGAGCCTCAGCTGTGGCACCATGAGGAACCAGAGGAGCCTCAGCTGTGGCACCACGAGGAACCAGAGGAGCCTCAGCTGTGGCACCACGAGGAACCAGAGGAGCCTCAGCTGTGGCACCATGAGGAACCAGAGGAGCCTCAGCTGTGGCACCATGAGGAACCAGAGGAGCCTCAGCTGTGGCACCATGATGAGGAACCAGAGGAGCCTCAGCTGTAGCACCATGAGGAACCAGCAGAGCCTCAGCTGTAGCACCAACAGCTTCTTCCCCAGAGCGGTGTCCCTGTTGAACTCCTGCTGACCCTTACACACTCCACACCTCACTACACTACAGCAGTTTACACAACAACTCACTAGCTTAGTAACCAATGTAGCTACTGTTTAAACCTGTCCTGCGCACTCATGCACTTTATCATCTGTATACACGTAATTTATAATTTGCACATCTCCTCTATCTTATGTAAATAGCTAAATAGCTCCTGCACTTATAGTCCAAGGCATTTAATGTAAACACCATCTGTAAAATATGTTTATAGCACAACCCGGTAAACAATTGTAAAATAACCGCCATACTGTATTTATTAAGTTATTATCCTCACTTGCTGCTTCTTTTGCACTTCTGGTTAGATGCTAAACTGCATTTTGTTGCTCTGTACCTGTACATGTGCAATAACAATAAAGTTGAATCTAATGATGAGGAACCAGAGGAGCCTCAGCTGTGGCACCATGAGGAACCAGAGGAGCCTCAGCTGTAGCACCATGATGAGGAACCAGAGGAGCCTCAGCTGTGGCACCATGAGGAACCAGAGGAGCCTCAGCTGTGGCACCATGATGAGGAACCAGAGGAGCCTCAGCTGTGGCACCATGATGAGGAACCAGAGGAGCCTCAGCTGTGGCACCATGATGAGGAACCAGAGGAGCCTCAGCTGTGGCACCATGAGGAACCAGAGGAGCCTCAGCTGTGGCACCATGAGGAACCAGAGGAGCCTCAGCTGTGGCACCATGAGGAACCAGAGGAGCCTCAGCCGTAGCACCATTAGGAACCAGAGGAGCCTCAGCTGTAGCACCATGAGGAACCAGCAGAGCCTCAGCTGTGGCACCATGAGGAACCAGAGGAGCCTCAGCTGTGGCACCATGAGGAACCAGCAGAGCCTCAGCTGTAGCACCATGATGAGGAACCAGAGGAGCCTCAGCTGTGGCACCATGATGAGGAACCAGAGGAGCCTCAGCTGTGGCACCATGATGAGGAACCAGAGGAGCCTCAGCTGTAGCACCATGAGGAACCAGAGGAGCCTCAGCTGTAGCACCATGAGGAACCAGAGGAGCCTCAGCTGTGGCACCATGAGGAACCAGAGGAGCCTCAGCTGTGGCACCATGATGCTGATGTGCAGGAGCCCCAGGAGCCCCAGGGGGCCACAAGGCTGGACCAGCTACCAACTCACCTTGGCTGGATGGTCCTCAATGATCTTCACCAGCTCTTGACATCGCTGCAGGAGAGTTTTTGTGGTTGATTCAGCTTTAAGGTTCGTCTGGAACAACAACACAACAGGAAGTTGTCATCAAAAGAATTCACCCAGTCATCCCAGGTCTCAGCTTGGGATTGGTCAGAAGGGTTAGGAGAGGATGGATCAGGCTCCTGGGGCCCCGTGGATGGATGATGGATGGATGAGGGGGTGGGTGGATGGATGGATGGGTGGATGGATGATGGGTGGATGGATGAGGGGTGGGTGGATGGATGGATGATGGATGGATGGATGATGGGTGGATGGATGAGGGGGTGGGGGATGGATGGATGGATGGATGGATGGATGATGGGTGGATGGATGAGGGGGTGGGTGGATGGATGGATGGATGGATGGATGATGGGTGGATGGATGAGGGGGTGGGTGGATAGATGGATGGATGGATGGATGGATGGATGGATGGATGGATGGATGGATGGATGATGGGTGGATGGATGAGGGGGTGGGTGGATGGATGGATGGATGGATGGATGATGGATGGATGGATGAGGGGGTGGGTGGATGGATGGATGGATGGATGGATGATGGGTGGATGGATGAGGGGGTGGGTGGATGGATGGATGGATGGATGGATGATGGTGGATGGATGAGGGGGTGGGTGGATGGATGGATGGATGGATGGATGATGGGTGGATGGATGAGGGGGTGGGTGGATTGGATGGATGGATGGATGGATGGATGATGGGTGGATGGATGAGGGGGTGGGTGGGTGGATGGATGGATGGATGGATGGATGGATGATGGGTGGATGGATGAGGGGGTGGGTGGATAGATGGATGGATGGATGGATGATGGGTGGATGGATGAGGGGTGGGTGGATGGATGGATGGATGGATGATGGATGGATGAGGGGTGGATGGATGAGGGGGTGGGTGGATGGATGAGGGGTGGATGGATGAGGGGTGGGTGGATGGATGATGGATGATGGATGATGAGTGAGAGAGAATTTGGGGTCATTTGAGACTCACCAGTAAGAAATTAGACGGCTGTAACGTTGGAGCAGCCATGGAGGGTCGTTGAGTCTATTTCTTCTAATGTTCCGTCCTCCTGGGTCCTGTCCTCCCGGGTTCTGTCCTCCCGGGTTCTGTCCTCCCGGGTTCTGTCCTCCCGGGTCCTGTCCTCCTGGGTCCTGTCCTCCCGGGTCCTGTCCTCCTGGGTTCTGTCCTCCTAGGTTCTGTCCTCCTGGGTTCTGTCCTCCTGGGTTCTGTCCTCCTGGTTCTGGGAGGATAATGAGATCTGACGGCGTGTCTCACTGACTGGACATCCTGAGAAACCAACGGTAAAGTGAGTGTAAACACGAGAGATCGGCGGTCAGGGGGTTGAATCCGCAGCCCATGAGCCAGGCAGGTCAGCGCGAGCGGGCTAGCTACAAACGGCTAACGCTGATTTAAAGACAGCAACAGCCGCGAAGTCCACCAAAGGCGTACCGTACAAACACAGACAGTCTTAATAATCTCTTCCGATGACTTGTTTTACCTTCGCTGCTGACAGAAATCCAACTTTTGGGCACGTTTACTTTCACGACATGAGAAACAAATCGATTCAAAACAGTGAGCGGCGGCAGGTTTCTTCTTCGTTGGTATTTGGGTGGCTAACCTGGTGTGGCCGCTCACTGCCCCAAGTGGCCCGATCTGGTACTGCATTGGTATTTCCCACTGTTTATTCTCCACAAAGTGGATCTGATATTTTCTTTAGATAAACAATATATGAGTGGAAATAAACACGAAATCATTTAATGCGCTTCGTGCATTTGCGCTTCGTGCATTTGTAGAGCGCCACCATTTCCCGCTCACACTGGAAATGACCAGGAAACCACGGAATTACAATTTCATTATACATTTTGTGTTTGTTTCCGACAACAAAATAAATGCACCTAAGAAAAAAGGGTTTAAATATATATATTTTTTATTTATTTTATTGTGATTTTTCATCTCAAACCAACAGAAATTATGGAATATCATGACAGTTCTTTGATCTAAAATGATCCAGTTATAGTTGTGAAATGCTTTTTTTCCCTTTAAGATACAATTTAAGATACAATTAAAAAAATTAGCAAAGAGGTTATTTTAGAGGTTATCAAAAATAGAGTTCTGTAATATCCACTGATGGGATTAATAATTATTAGTTGATAAGCTATACATATTCATACAGTTTCTGCAGAGGTCTGATTCTCTCATCATGATGCAGGAAAACACCAGCCACACCAGTAACACCAGTCACACACCAGTAACACCAGTAACACCAGTCACACCAGTAACACCAGTAACACCAGTAACACCAGTCACACCAGTCACACCAGTAACACCAGTAACACCAGTAACACCAGTCACACCAGTCACACCAGTAACACCAGTAACACCAGTCACACCAGTCACACCAGTCACACCAGTCACACCAGTAGCACCAGTCGCACCAGTAGCACCAGTCACACCAGTCACACCAGTAGCACCAGTCGCACCAGTAGCACCAGTCACACCAGTCACACCAGTAACACCAGTCACACCAGTCACACCAGTCACACCAGTAACACCAGTCACACCAGTCACACCAGTAACACACCAGTTAAACTGCCTCCTTATATTATAATAAAAGGATCCCAACAAGAAAAGTCCTAAAAATAACCTGGATAATTAATAAAAAGACAAATCAAAGTTCTTGCTGTAGTTTGGGTGATTCTGTTTGTCCTCTTCTTCTTTCCATCATTAACACAAACTAATCAGAACAGCTAATTTAGCAAAAACAACAGTTCAGGTTACAAATTTGAACTGGTGGAATTTCATTCCCTCTCTTTGATCTGCAATAATCCAACATGACAGAACCTTTTTCCTCTCAAAAGCCTTTGAGATCAAAGACAGGATTTGGGGGGGGCAGGTCATTGCGTCCCCTCATGGCCCTCCGTCCTCCCCCAGCTCCGCCGGGTTGTTCCTCCTCACTCGAGCCTTCTTCTCCTCCTGTTTCAGCGTGCGGAGCTTCTGCTGCCGCCGCTTCTGGCGCTGCCACAGCTGCTCGCAGGCCTGGTCCCTGCTGCTCACAGGAAGCTGCTGAGGGCGCGGCCACCACTTCCTGTCGCCCGGCAGCACAGACCCAGGAGAGGCGTGGTTCTGCTGGAGGCGCTGGCCTGGGCGCAGGGCGGCACTGGCGAGAACGTGAACACGGTAGCGGGCCAGGCCTTGGCTGAAGGAGCGCTGGTGGCTGGTGCAGGTGTACACACCTGAGTGTGACAGCTGCAGGTGCTGCAGCAGCAGGCCCCTCCCCATGAGGAGCACGTGCTCTTCATCCCCCTGCAGAGGCTGAGCAGCAGAGACCAGGTTACACGTGAGATGGCAGCACAATGGCCACGCCCCTTCCCAATAGGGATCTACTGCCCCCTGCTGGAGAACCCGGGTTAAGGGATAAGCCCCGCCCCTTCGGTCAGACCGCA
>NC_042303.1:19344201-19354201 GCF_901000725.2 Takifugu rubripes | reverse complement strand
CCCGAGCCACTCGGCTGTAGACCCTCTTGTCCCACTGATCGGCCTCCACCGCCCTCTCCTTGAAGAAGAAGTAGACCTTATCATCGTCGGCGCTGTGCGTGTCTGGGATGGAGAAGGCGCTGACGAAGTCCGGCTCTGACGGGACCGGGAGGAGGAAGATGAGCGACGGAGGAGGAAGATGAGCGACGGGGGGACGTGATGAAGACCTGAGGACGCTGCTCACCATTGAGCCAGTTCTGATCGTACGCTTCTGTGCGGATGTAGGGACGGCCGCCGCCCCGCGCCACCGTCCGGAAGATCCCGGCGTTGGCGCCCATAAAGTCCACCGAGGTACCAGAGTACAGCTCGCCACCTACAGGCCGGGAGGAGGAAGAGGAAGAGGAAGAGGAAGAGGAAGAGGAAGAGGAAGAGGAAGAGGAAGAGGAAGAGGACTTCCTTCAGACTCCCTGAAGAGGAAACACCAACAGTGTGGGACCCACCTGTCAGGTGAGCAGCGAAGGGTTCGCTGGGGCTGAAGGGGCACTTCCCCCTGCCCGACTCTACCACAGGGGACAAGGTGAAGGATGGTTCCTGCCAACACACACACACACACGCACACACACGCACACACGCACACACACACACACACGCACACACACACACACACACGCACACACGCACACACACACACACGCACACACACACACGCACACACACACACACACACACGCACACACGCACACACACACACACGCACACACACACACACACACACACGCACACACACACACACACACACACACACACACGCACGCACGCACACACACACACACGCACCACACGCACTTTTAACACATCTATATTTAGTTCTTTCATTCATCCTGCCGACAGTTCACTTGAGTGGCAGGTATCACCATGGCAACTGTTGAGGCTCACCTGTGTGCTGAGGCCGACGTGCACGTGCGTGCACTGTGGGTGGAAGGCCCCCGTCCCACAGGCGTAAACGTGCGTCTCGTTGAACGGCTGCAGCAGCCGCACAAAGTTGGCGCAGTCGGCCTGACAAGCAGAGGAGGCGGAGTCAGCAGGAGCAGGTGCCGCTCGGCCCCGCCCCCCCACTCACCTGCGGACTCTTCCCTGCCAGCCGGCAGCGTTCCACATCTTCTCTCGCCGCCGGCCAGTAAATCTGAGGAGACACAAAGGGCGCTCAGGCCTTCAGAACCGTCGGATCTGCCTCCTCTGGACCTCACCGTCGGTGCCAACAGCTCCAGGCTGTCGGGCCTCAGCAGGTAGATGTGATCTCTGCCTCCAACCAGCAACCACCCGCGATCCTCGTCCAGGAGCAAGGCATCATAGCCGCTGCTGACTCCGCCCCCCCACGAGAGGGCCCAGCCCTTGGTCAGATCTGGGGCGCAGGAGACAAAGAGCTGAACCTCCTGACGGGGACGTTGCTCTTAGCAACAAGACTCATCCTGAATCGTTTCATTAATATTTGTTTTGTCTTATTTTGGGTCACGGGAGGGGTCACGGAGGGGTCACGGAGGGGTCACATAGGGGGCGAAGGCCGGTCCATCCCTGGAGGAGTTCAAGGCCCGATGTGAGCATTTGTGGGTTTGGTACCTTACCCAGGGGTACCTGGGCAGTGCCCTGAGAGTGTTGTGGTATCTTCTCCTTCACCTTCCATGTTAAACCTAACCCCTAACCCCTAACCTAACCCTACACCTAGAGGGGACCTACCCAGGCCAGTAGGGGGCGCTCTACACCTGAAGGGGTCCTACCCAGGCCTTGGAGGGGGCGGTCTAAACTTGAAGGGGTCCTACCTGGGCCAATAGGGGGCGGTCTAAACTTGAAGGGGTCCTACCCAGGCCTTGGAGGGGGCGGTCTACACCTGGAGGAGTCCTACCCAGGCCAGTAGGGGGCGGTCTAAACTTGAAGGGGTCCTACCCAGGCCTTGGAGGGGGCGGTCTACACCTGGAGGGGACCTACCCAGGCCTTGGAGGGGGCGGTCTAAACTTGAAGGGGTCCTACCCAGGCCTTGGAGGGGGCGGTCTAAACTTGAAGGGGTCCTACCCAGGCCTTGGAGGGGGCGGTCTACACCTGGAGAGGACCTACCCAGGCCTTGGAGGGGGCGGTCTAAACTTGAAGGGGTCCTACCCAGGCCTTGGAGGGGGCGGTCTAAACTTGAAGGGGTCCTACCCAGGCCTTGGAGGGGGCGGTCTAAACTTGAAGGGGTCCTACCCAGGCCTTGGAGGGGGCGGTCTACACCTGGAGGGGTCCTACCCAGGCCTTGGAGGGGGCGGTCTACACCTGGAGGGGACCTACCCAGGCCAGTAGGAGGCGGTCTAAACTTGAAGGGGTCCTACCCAGGCCTTGGAGGGTTCCTACCTGTGTGAGAGACCTTCAGCCGGGCTCCAGTTTGGCTCCAGGTTTTGGCTGAGGAAGCAGGCAGCAGCACCAGGGGGGCCAGCAGCAGCAGGTGGACCCTCCCCCAGGAGGACCACGAGACCCTCAACATCTCTGAGCTGATGAGGACACAACGATGGACCAGGTGGACCTCCTGCTGCTCACATCACACGCTGGAGCTGAAAGGAGGAGAAAGTCTGTTTATTCAGACCAGTTAGCATCAGATTAGCTCTGCTCGCTAGGCTGGACCAGGGACGTCTCATCCCAGCTGGACAACCTTCACTGTCCAACAGCAGACCCTGTCCTTCTGAAACCACCCTTCAATCACAACCAGCTGTCCTGTTTGGGGGCGTGATGATAAAAAAGGGTCAACGCACAAATGAACACACAATTTAACACACATTTGTAACACACATTTGTAATAAGTGCGTCCCACCAAGCTGAGGGACGAGGACGCGTTGGAAGTAACAGTGCACAGTCTGGTACCTGCTGTCGGGCTCGTTTGAGGCGATGGACAAGATGGACCAGGACCTTCGGAGATTTTACAGAAACATCCAATGGTCCATTTTTCCAGGTCTCCAAAGATTCCTGGAGTGACACAAATACAGTTGTGATGGGAGCTGGTTGCCATGGTGACCTGTTCCACCATCTTTATTGGCTCTTCCTGTCGCAGCAGCTCAACAATGAGTCAACAAAACACGGTCACATTGTTGTCTTTGTTTGGGTTTTCCTGTCCCGTTGGACATCGGGTCCATCACCCTCTGACCAACACGCCTGAACTGGGTCAGAACTCTGACGGATGGAGACACAAGCACTTGTTTACATGAACAACAACAACAAACGTGAAGGAGCTCAAAAGAGTCTTGATTGGTAGATGATCACCATGGCGACAGAGGTGTGCTGTTAGCCTAGCTGCTAGCAGGACTGTCTGTATTTGACCCATTAGCTTGAATGCTAACTGCATGAGCGGTTGACGCAGGCCTGTAGACTAGCGTTAGCATTTTAACGGATTTTAATGGAAGATAACAATGCAGAACCTTCTTGCTCTGTCCTCCACCTCTGTCCTCCACCTCTGTCCTCCACCTCTGTTTCCCTCCTCCGTCCTCCACCTCTGTTTCCCTCCTCCGTCCTCCACCTCCGTCCTCCACCTCTGTCCTCCACCTCCGTCCTCCACCTCTGTCCTCCACCTCTGTCCTCCACCTCCGTCCTCCACCTCCATCCTCCACCTCTGTCCTCCACCTCTGTCCTCCACCTCCGTCCTCCACCTCTGTCCTCCACCTCCGTCCTCCACCTCTGTCCTCCACCTCTGTCCTCCACCTCCGTCCTCCACCTCCATCCTCCACCTCTGTCCTCCACCTCTGTCCTCCACCTCCGTCCTCCACCTCTGTCCTCCACCTCCGTCCTCCACCTCTGTCCTCCACCTCCGTCCTCCACCTCCGTCCTCCACCTCTGTCCTCCACCTCCGTCCTCCACCTCCGTCCTCCACCTCTGTCCTCCACCTCCGTCCTCCACCTCTGTCCTCCACCTCAGTCCTCCACCTCTGTCCTCCACCTCCGTCCTCCACCTCTGTCCTCCACCTCTGTCCTCCACCTCTGTCCCCCTCCTCCATCCTCCACCTCTGTCCCCCTCCTCCATCCTCCACCTCTGTTTCCAACCACCATCCCCCTCCTCTGTCCTCCACCCCTGTCCTCCACCTCTGTCTCCAACCACCATCCCCCTCCTCTGTCCTCCACCCCTGTCCTCCACCTCTGTCTCCAACCACCATCCCCCTCCTCTGTCCTCCACCCCTGTCCTCCACCTCCGTCCTCCACCTCTGTCTCCAACCACCATCCCCCTCCTCTGTCCTCCACCCCTGTCCTCCACCTCTGTCCTCCACCTCTGTCGTCCTCCACTAAAGTCCTGATTTTCCAGCATGACTCAGCCTGAATGTTGGGAAAAACAAAGAGCATGATGGGAAGTGAGCTGGCCAGTACAGGGACATGTTGTCCCCCTCTCTGCTCCCCGTGTCCCTCTGCTCAAGGTCACAGGGAAATATTCTGGCTCTCTGGGGGATTCTGGGAAAAGGAAAAAGCTGAGGTCATCCACTTCCACTCTGACTGGGCCTTATGGGCCGGTCCACAGGCAGCGGACAGAGGACGTGTCCTGGTGGACACAGACCCTGAGGTAGGGACGGACTCTGTCCATCTGTCCATCACACAGAGGGACGTCTCATTTCTGAGCAGCAAACAGCCCATCGGTCCAAAACCAGAGAGAATGACAGCACACACACACACACACACACACACACACACTACAGAGAGGAAAACAACAACACACACATACAGGAAACTGCTGCCGTCCCTCACAATGTGCAGCTCTGGGGGTGTTGAACTCATAACAGGAAAAGACGAGGACAATGGAGGGACGTTGACACAGAGACCCGTTTTATAACGTGAAATACACAGACGGTCCCAGTATAACCAGTCCATTAACCCCCTCTGTCCCAGTATAACCAGTCCATTAACCCCCTCTGTCCCATTATAACCAGTCCATTAACCCCCTCTGTCCCAGTATAACCAGTCCATTAACCCCCTCTGTCCCATTATAACTAGTCCATTAACCCCCTCTGTCCCAGTATAACCAGTCCATTTACCCTCTCTGTCCCAGTATAACCAGTCCATTTACCCTCTCTGTCCCAGTATAACCAGTCCATTAACCCTCTCTGTCCCAGTATAACCAGTCCATTAACCCCCTCTGTCCCAGTATAACCAGTCCATTAACCCCCTCTGTCCCAGTATAACCAGTCCATTAACCCTCTCTGTCCCAGTATAACCAGTCCATTAACCCCCTCTGTCCCAGTATAACCAGTCCATTAACCCCCTCTGTCCCAGTATAACCAGTCCATTAACCCTCTCTAACCTCCTGAAGAGTCGGACTGATCTTCTTTGATCTTCTGGACAGATGCTTTAATGAACTGACCTCGTGACCGAGAGGTCCTCGCGCTCGAGTCCAAACCGCTGCGTCTTTTGACAGGTGAGCCCTTCACGGACAGCAGGAAACGGCGCTTCAGTCACTTACACACACATTTCAGAGCGGACAGATGTGGACTCACCCAGCTGGACTCTGCTGCTCCCGTTCAGGTTCTGCGGTTCTCACCTGGATGAGGGCTCGAGACAAACTGAGCACGTGCGGGATGTACCGACTCACTCAGCCAACGGCCCCGCCCCTGTCCTCTCTGCTGTGGCCTTCAGGGACCGCTCGGAAATTGTTCCGCGGCTCGTGTGTTCAATCACAAAGGAGGTCGTGTATTAGTGTATTAACACTGTGTATTAACACTGTGTATTAGTGTAATAACACTATGTATTAGTATATTAACATTGTATTAGTGTATTAACACCGTATTAGTGTATTAACACTGCATGTTAGTGTATTAACACCGTATTAGTGTATTAACACTGCATGTTAGTGTACTAACACCGTATTAGTGTATTGACACTATGTATTAGTGTAATAACACTGTATTAGTGCATTAACTTTGTATTAGTGTATTAACACTGTGTATTAGTGTAATAACACTATGTATTAGTATATTAACATTGTATTAGTGTATTAACACTGTGTATTAACACTGTGTATTAGTGTAATAACACTATGTATTAGTATATTAACTCTATTAGTGTATTAACATTGTATTAGTGTATTAACACTGTGTATTAACACTGTGTATTAGTGTAATAACACTATGTATTAGTGTATTGACACTATGTATTAGTGTATTAACACTGTGTATTAGTGTATTAACTCTATGTATTAGTGTATTAACACTGTGTATTAGTGTAATAACACTATGTATTAGTGTATTAACTCTATGTATTAGTATATTAACTCTATGTATTAGTGCATTAACACTGTGTATTAGTGTATTAACTCTATGTATTAGTGTATTAACACTGTGTATTAGTGTATTAACTCTATGTATTAGTGTATTAACACTGTGTATTAGTGTATTAACTCTATGTATTAGTGTATTAACTCTATGTATTAGTGTATTAACACTGTGTATTAGTGTATTAACTCTATGTATTAGTGTATTAACACTGTGTATTAGTGTATTAACTCTATATATTAGTGTATTAAACACAATGGAAAAGACAATACAACAATAATCAACACTTATGGCTGATGACAGAGTAAAATACCTTTAAATTTATGTAAGTCATTCTCAGAATTAATTCATAGTTAATGGTAATGAAAGTTTCTATTTTAGTTTTGTGTAAAACTGTAGTGATAAAATCTGACCAGAAATATGCTGTCAACAAATAATGTGTTTGATGTAATGCTAAAAATATCTGTATGATAAAACATTCTTGAGAGGAAACCAAAACTCTGCCACTGTTGCGTAGTTCCTATTTCCTACAGGGAGGCTCAACTTGAACATCTCATGGCCCACAGCGCCCCCTCTGGACAGAGGAAAACAGCTTTGAGCAAATTTGTTCACTAAAAAATGTTGAAGCTCCCAGAAAAAAGATTCTTTAAAGGTAAAGTTGTGACTTATTGAGCTGATCTTTGTTTTAGAGACAATAAAAAGGGGAAAAAAGAGAATTCTGTCAATGTGTGATGAGATTTATTCAGAATGAAACTAAATATTTTTACTGATGGTGAAGGTCTCCTGGTCCTGATGGTGAAGGTCTCCTGGTCCTGATGGTGAAGATCTCCTGGTCCTGATGGTGAAGATCTCCTGGTCCTGATGGTGAAGATCTTGTGGTCCTGATGGTGGAGGTCTCCTGGTCCTGATGGTGAAGGTCCCGTGGTCCTGATGGTGAAGGTCTCCTGGTCCTGATGGTGAAGATCTCCTGGTCCTGATGGTGAAGGTCTCCTGGTCCTGATGGTGAAGGTCTCCTGGTCCTGATGGTGAAGGTCTCCGAAGTGCTTTCTCCGTGAGACAGTGTCAGATTGTCTGGCAGGTTGAGGCCTTACAGATTTTCGGATGGATGCATCTGAGAAACAAGCTGAACTCCGATGGTCGAGGCCTACAGAGAATAGATGCCCCCTTTGAGATGACACAGAGTCTCGAAAAATAAAAAGATAACCAAGTTTTATTAAAGGTGATAGTGACTAATAAAGTGATAGAACTTGAGACACGTGAGTAAAAGATTAATTAGATAGGTGTGATTAATATATGAAAATTTAGTGGAGTGTGAGCGAAAAACCTTCCGACGGACCTCTTTCATTATAAAACCATCAAACTCTGGACGGGAAGATTCTCTCACGGTCGGTCCGTCTACGGCGACCACCCGCGGAACTCCAAGCCAATTTAGTCAAAAGGTTATTAGGGGAGAGTTTGGCAAACACCTACGAGATACTCAAACTAAACCCAAAAATGTCCTTGGTCAGGCTGGTCGACCCGTCGGACCCTACCCTGGACCCTACCCTGGACCTTACCCTGGACCCTACCCTGGACCTTACCCTGGACCCTTCCCTGGACCCTTCCCTGGACCCTTCCCTGGACCCTACCCTGGACCCTTCCCTGGACCCTACCCTGGACCCTTCCCTGCCGAGGAACCCCTTTCCCTGTTCACCAAGTCCCCCAAATAACTTAGTGACACAAAACTTCAGATATATGTGTGTGTATATATAGAGATATAGAGATATATGTTGAACACATCAAACAGTGGTTTCTGAATTTGTAGTTCCTGGTCCCCTGATGAAGGATCTTCAGGTGGTTCACATCTCCATTCAGGGTCCTCCAGCATCTTTCACAGTTCATTTTGAATTTCTGAGTCCGTTTGAACATAGTTGCCACCCCAACGTGGAACCCAATGTGGATCCCCAACGTGGATCCCCAATGTGGATCCCCAACGTGGATCCCAACGTGGATCCCAACTACTGTCCTGGGACAGAGAGAGGTGCCAGCATCTTTGCAAATAAGACATCGGCTTCATTAAAAGGGATACGAACATATCAGAGCTACGTATCACAATCACATAAATTACCGTAAATTCCGGACTATAAGCCGCTACTTTTTTTCGACACTTAAAACACTGCGGCTTATTTATGGTTTTTTTCGTGGCGCACTATCACAACTATTGTGAATCAATCATTTTTACTGACCCTCAACGTGGAAAATACTCGAAGAAAAGCTTATGATGCGACTTTTAAGTTAACAGCGATCACTCGCGTAATGTTGGCATTACGGTAATCAATGGGGAGGAGGTGGAGACGCCGCCTGAAGAACGGATCCAAAGCAAAGAGACGACAGAAGCTTTTAGAGGTAAACATCGCAGGTGGCCCGAGCTTGAGAAGGTTCTGGAAGCCTGGGTCAGTGAGCTTGAGAAGGTTCTGGAAGACTGGGTCAACGAGCCTGAGAAGGTTCTGGAAGACTGGGTCAGCGAGCTTGAGAAGGTTCTGGAAGACTGGGTCAGCGAGCCTGAGAAGGTTCTGGAAGACTGGGTCAGCACACAGAGAGCAGGCGGCCGCGGTGCCACCGCCATGAAGATAGAAGATTTTAGAGGTGGCCATTGTGGTAGAATATATTTATGTTGCTAAGCGGATTAAATTAAAAGTTAAAAAATCCTGACGTGATGAAAACTGGATTTAAGGTCTCTGAATAAACACACAAGTGAAAAGAGTGGCTGTTGTTTCTGACCTGTCTGTCGCTCGTCAGTGACTCGTCTCTTACGGTAATAAAACATCTGTTTTCCATCTAATTCTTCATATCACTACGAGGGACCTGCGGCTTATAATCAGGTGCGCTCTATAGTCCAGAATTTACGGTAACTCCCCCCTCGTAACCGGAAGAAAAGAAAACTTAAATGCAAAGAGTAACATAAAAATATGTCTCAAAGGTTAATTTAGATACTAGATTAGTGGTTATACTGGATATTTATCAACCATCTCGTAGGTAGGTAGGTAGACAGGTAGGTAGGTAGACAGGTAGGTAGGTAGACAGGTAGGTAGGTTGGCAGAAAGGTAGACAGACAGACAGGTAGACAGACAGGTAGACAGACAGGTAGATAGGTAGACAGACAGACAGACAGGTAGATAGAGAAGCAGACAGGTAGACAGGTAGACAGACAGCAGCGTTTGAGCCAAAGTTGATTTGGATCAAAAAGGTCTCCAAGATCAGAGTAAAGAGCTGAAGGTCAAAGGTCACAGGAGCGAGCAGACAGACGGGTACTTGGCCAGGAACACCTGGTTCTCCACCCCGTAGACTAAAGAGCTGAAGGTCAAAGGTCACAGGAGTGAGCAGACAGACGGGTACTTGGCCAGGAACACCTGGTTCTCCACCCCGTAGACTAAAGAGCTGAAGGTCAAAGGTCACAGGAGTGAGCAGACAGACGGGTACTTGGCCAGGAACACCTGGTTCTCCACCCCGTAGACTAAAGAGCTGAAGGTCAAAGGTCACAGGAGTGAGCAGACAGACGGGTACTTGGCCAGGAACACCTGGTTCTCCACCCCGTAGACTAAAGAGCTGAAGGTCAAAGGTCACAGGAGTGAGCAGACAGACGGGTACTTGGCCAGGAACACCTGGTTCTCCACCCCGTAGACGAAGAAGCTGAAGTCTTTCCCGTTGTAACGATAGTGAGCCTGAGTCAGCGGCAGCAGCTCGATGGTCTGACGCTGGAGACAGGAAGAGATTTAG